>NC_133399.1:75333199-75636229 GCF_047511655.1 Castor canadensis | reverse complement strand
AAGTTCTCACACTTGCTAGGTGGATGTTCTACCACTTAAGCCACACCCCTTGAGTTTCTTTTTTGCTTTAGTAATTTTTTGAATATGGTCTTTCATTTTTGCCTGGGATCATCTTTGGATTGCAACCCTTCTACCAAAACCTCCTGCCACTCTGACCACCTAATTTGCTGAGATGAGGTCACACTAATTTTTTCCCTGAACTGGACTAAACTGCAATCATCCCAATCTCTGCCTTCCAAGTAGCTGGGATTAAAGGCAATTGTCACTGTGCCTGAACTGATATATATATATAAATCTTGATGCTGTGCTTTAACAGTTTGAAAACTGTGCTTTTTGTCTGAGGAGTTTAATACATTTTCATTTAAAGTAATTATTGATATATAAGTACTTACTAGTGTCATTCTATCAATTATTTACTGTTTGTTTTGCAGGGGTTTCCCTTCTCTTTTTCTTTTCTATGTCAATTACAGTTTTTTTAATAATTACTATAAGGTTTGAACAAACTTTTTAACAACTTTCCATATATAGCTATAATAACTTAATTTTGATCATATTAAATTCTACACTTTTACTACACTTCACACATTAATAAACTCTACAATTATTCTTTGTATATTTGTCTTTTTATGTGATAGATAACATCAATTTATCCATTGATATGTAGAATATTTTTGCTTCAATTTGAAGAACTCTGTTAAGGTTTTCTTATAAGACAAATCTAGAGGTGATGAGTATCATCAGCTTTTCTTTGTCTGAAAAACATGTTATCTAACTTTTGATGTTCAAAGATAGTTTTGCCTGATATACTGTTATTGGCTAGAAGACTATTTTCATTCTGTATTTTGAATGTAGCATCCCACTCTCTCCTTTTCTGTAGATTTCTGCTAAGAATTCCACTGACAGTGTAATGAAAACTTCCTTGGTATATAATGAGTTGCTTTTCTCTTGCTGATTTCACAGTTTTCTGTTTGACTTTGATCAATTTAATTATAATGTATCTGGTGTAAAACTCTTTCTTGTTACATATATTTATTTCATTTTTTGACTGTCACATAAAATCCACACATTCATGGCATACCATGTGATGTTTCTACATGTACACATTGTGTAATCTTTGAATTAGACTAAGCATATAAGTTACCTCAAATATTCATTTCTTTTTGGTGAAAACACTCAAAATTATTATGCTAAGTGAAATAAGCCATACACAGAAAGACATTGTATGATATCATTTAGATGCAAATCTAAAAATGTCAAACTTAAAGAATTAAGAAGGATGATGATTGCCAGGGACTGGGGAGTCAGGGAGATGGAGATAGTTGGTCAAAAGGAGCAAATTCAGTTACCAGATGAATAATTTCTAGAGCTATCATGTATATCATAGGTAATATAGTTAATATAGTATGTACTTCAAATGTGTTGAGATAGTAGAACTTAAGTGTGCTTACCACACACACATGTTACTACTGTAGGCTACTGTCAGAAGATGAAAATATTGATTTTCTTGGTTGTGGGAATTATAACACAAACCATTCTTATATCAAAACACCATGTTGGATTTCTTAAATATATATGTATGTATATATGTATATATATATATATATATATATATATATATATATATAAAGTTTTACTTGTCAGTCATACCTAAATAAGATTGAAACAAAAAGTGCTATGTTCTAAATGTAATCCTATTTACAAGATGTACAAATGTAATCCTATTTACAAGATGTAGTCTTTTAATGTAAAAAACAATGATAAATTGAAGGTTGGATAATATATACAAAAGTAAAATAGTTGTATTCATCAGACTTTTCCAGAGAAATAGGATTAAGTGAAATAGATGTAGAGTAACAGGGAGAAGGAAAGAGAGCAAAAGAAAGATAAAAAAAAAGCAGACAGATAGACAAACAGACAGAGTCTTATAAGGAACTGGTTCATGGAAGTATGGATGAGTTAGCAAGCTGGAGTCCCAGGAGAGCTAATAATGTAATATTAACTGAACTACCAAGGTTTAAAAACCAGGAAAGTTCATGGTATAGTTATATTAACTGAACTACCAAGGTTTGAGAACCAGGAAAGTTCATGGTATAGTTCCAATATGAGTGCTGACAGGCTTAAGGACCAGGAAGAGCTAACTGATGCTGCAATTCAAATGCAATCAATCTAATAAGAGCACTCCTTCTCTCTTATTTGGGAGAAGAGTAATTAATAAGAAGGTCTTCAGTTAATGTTTCAAATGATTGGATGAGGTTGTCCTACCTTGTGGATAACAGTCTCCTTTGTTCAGTCTACCTAAAAACACCTTTGCAGACACACACAAAATAATGTTTTCCAAAATATTTGACCATCTAGTGACCCAGTCAACTTGACTGTTCCTTATCAACTTGGCATCTGTGGCATCTCAAACCATTTTTAATCTCCAAATAAACACCAAAAGCCCATATTCCACCTAATATGATACAGGTATTCTATACATATATAAAAACACACTGATCCTCACCCCAGAAGAGAAGTTAAACCCTTGTACGATATTTACTTTTCTTTTTGATATCTCATAATTGAAGTTACTCTGGTGTAAAGTTAACAATAATTAAGTACTATGATATAATGTTAATACATATTATTTTACATAGTAACCAGACAATAGAAGGATGAGAACAAAAATACATGCACATATGTATTCATAACAAAATAAAGCATATACACTCAGATAACTATAGACTATAGACTTAACTTATTTAATTGGTGACAAAGACACAGATGGTATTTATAACTACCTTCTACCAATAATCACAACATACTCTCTTGGGCTTCAGCAAGCACCTCAGCTGATTGCAGTTCTTTATTAATAGGAATGGTAGAAGAAAGTATTGGATGGGTCAATAGCCACATACTAGGTATATATATTAACTTGCTTAAGCAATGAAACCACATCTGCTATAGCAGCTGCAATTGAAGTCATCATATGATTCATGTATTTTCTTTTTCTAAGAACCATTTGTCTTCTGCATAGGCCAAATAGGCTCACTGAACAGGGGTTTGGTGGGAATCACTATCTCTATATCTTTCGAGTTCTTAGCAGTGACACTAATCTCTACAATCCCTCCAGGTATGTGACATTGCTTGTTGTTTACTATTTTCCTAGGTAAGAGGCAGTGCTATTGGTTTCCAGTTGGCCTTTTTCATCATAATATCCCTCACTCTTCAGGTCAGGGAACCAATGTGGAGATTCTTCTAGATGCTGTATCTGCCTGTTTTATTTATATATTCTAAAACTAGGGAAATAACCACAGGTTCAGTAACCCATTGGACCCACTGTAAGGAAGACATGAACTAAAACTTTACTGACTACCTGACGTCCTTAAGCTAAGCCCCTATGCTGGTGGACCACCGAGACAGTTTGGATCTCCTGGAATTAGTTTCAGTTCACAGCCAATGTTCAATAGTATCCAAAAGTTCTGATTATTTCCTTCTCTCTAGTGTGCAGATACTTTGGTAAAAATCCATAAGTCTTTCTGAAGAATGTTGGAAGAAACAATAATATTGTAAAAATTTTGGGCAATATGTCAAGGTACTTCCTTAAAAGAAGCCAGCTTCCTCTTCCTTCAAGAGATTTTTAATCTGTAAACTGGCTCAAATCTGGAAATTGAATGAATCCCTGCATTTATGATTAATAGACTTCTTCACTTGATCTAACTTTTCTGCTCATACCAATAAAGAAAAAACTTTGCAGGCTTCCATTATCTTTCATTTCTAGGAACATCGTGATGATATTGCCAACAGCATAGGTATATACATGTCTGACTTTTTTGTTTGTTTTAATTTTTTTGAGAAAGGGCTTTACTAGGTGAGCACAAACACCTGATCTTTCTGCCTCAGCTCCCTGAGGGCCACATCAGTCAATTTGGTTTGTGCTTGGACTCTGTCCATTATGGTTACTATCCATGTTGCCTTTTATGATTGAGTGCTGCCATGTGGGGCCTACCACCTTGGGATCCAAATACTCCCATTATATTTAGATTTTTCCAACTCAGTGATGACAGGTCCCACTGTAAGGTTTGGTTTATAGAGAAAATCAATCAGAGAGCTCTTCATGTATGCTGGGTTGTCCATACAATTCTATTTTGAAATGCACTGGTGAGGATCCAAGATGGTGACTAGGGCACAGAAGCAAACAGCCCTGAGCTCTGTCCTTGCTGTGTCCTTGCTGAGACACTGGAGCCACATTTGGCAGAAAAAAAGAACCAAGAAGAAATGGGGCTTTGACATCCTGAACCCCAAGCTGTATAAAGCTTCTCTGTACCACATTAAATACAGAAAACAGGAGGATTCCCAAGGCACCTGATGCTGGCTTCAAACCTGCTTGGGAGACATCCAGCAGACCAACAAGTGAGCAAATAAGCAGCATGTGGTATTCCCACAGCCACCCCTGGGATAAACCAGCATAGCCCCCTGGACAGAGTGACACTTTGCCCCTCAAAAAAAGAAAAACTGAATAATAAGAAATGAAAAGGAACACACAGCAGAGCGGGTGGGGTGCTCTAAGTGCACTGGAAAAGGGATGGGCAAAGAGCTGATCTCCACATGAACCTAGAGTAAACAATGACTGGAAAGTCAGGTTGACAGTGGGCAGATGACAAGCCACTGCCTGAAATAGGGCAGATAGTGGTCCACAAAGCCAATCTCTTGAGCCAGTGAGCAACTTGCAAAGTCAAATAATTCCAAAATTGAAAAACAATCAGCAAACAGCATAACACACTGACAGCAAGGAGCCAGCTGAGAGATCTCTGACCTTTCCCTAGAGAAAGGGGGCAAGGCAAAGGAACAAGCTCCCAGTAAACCAACACAGAGAAAACCCAACTGCAAAGCAGGACAGTTGAGAGAAACCACTACTCAAAACAGAATGGCTGGTGAAACACAGAGCTGATCTCCAGAACCTGAGGACAAGCCACACCTCACTGGAGGAGGAGCTGACTAAGTAGCTGCCACTGAAAAATGTGAAAAAAAACAAAACAAAACTGGTGAGTCTCCCAACCACCTGGCAACTCTAACACAGACCTTCTGCATAAATACCAACACCAGGGCTGGATGCAAAAGGAGTAACACCAGATCTACTAAGACTGACTTTCTATTGTTCCTGAAACTGGAATTTTTTTATGTGTTTGTTTGTTTGTTCCCTGTTTCTTTGTACACCACCTCTCACTGTTGATTTCTTTGTTTTTTTTCCCCTTGCTTTCTTTGTTTTGTTAATTTTATTATTGTAAGTTAGCTAATACTAAATTACACACAGACCAGGGACAGAAACAGCAGCAAGTGGAGCAATGGGAAGACAAAAAAAAGACAGAAACCACTCTCCCCCATAAAATAAATTAATACAGGATTCAAAGGTAAATGAAGAAAATGCATACCCAATTCCAGACTCCAACAAAACAAAGAATCTATGCTAAAGAATCCAAGGAAGTCCACAAGAACACTCTGAAGGAAGAAATCCTGCAAGAAATCTCTGACAATTTCATGAAGATGTTACTAGAAATGGTTATCCAAAATGTACAAGAGGCACTCAAGAAATTCCAAGAAAACAAAAATAAGGAATACAAGAAGACACAAAAACAAATAAATGAGCTCATAGGAGCCTGAAATAAATACCAAATTGATATAGAGAACACCATATAGAGAGAGATTAATGAATTTAAGGTTGGAAATTGACAATATTAAAGAGGAAGTGATCCATGATATGGAAAAACCTCAGAAAAAACAATGAAACAGAAATACAAAACCCAAAGGAGGCCACTCCAGCAGACTAGAATAAGCAGAAAGCAGAATATCTAAATTTGAAGATGATAAGGAAATTAAAGGAACAACTAAAAAGCTATTAGTCAAACAACTCAAGACCTGTGAAGGAATATGCAAGAACTCACCAACTCCATCAAAAGACCAAACCTGAGAATCATGGGCATTGAAAAAGGAGAAGAGGTGCAAGCAAAAGGAATTTGTAATATGTTCAACAAAATAATAACAGAAAATTTCCCAAATCTAGAGAAAACTATGGCCATTCAGGTTCAGAAAGCCTCCAGGACACCAAACAGACTTGACCAAAATAGAATTACCCCATGACATATTACCATTAAAACAATAAGCACAGAGAATAGAGAAAGAATATTGAAGGCTGTCAGAAAAAACAAAGCAAACAACATGCAAAGGTAAACATATAAAATAACAGCAGATTTCTCAACAGAAACTTTAAAAGCAAGAAGAGCATGGAGTGATGTATTCTGGGCACTGAATGAAAATAATGTCAACCCTAGGATACTCTACCCAGCAAAACTATCATTCAGATAGATGGAGCAATAAAAGTCTTCCATGATAAGCAGAAACTAAAACAATATATGACCACTAAGCCACCACTACAAAAGATTCTTCAAGGAATTCTGCACACAAAAAGTGAAAGCATACAAAATCATGAAAGGACGGGCAGTACCAAACCACAGTGGAAGAAAAGACAAGAAAGTAGAAAGTAACATTGATTCAGCTGCACATAATCAAACCCTTAAACAACAAAAACAACTAAATGACAGGAATCACCACATACCTATCAATACTAACACTGAGTGTTAACAGACTTAACTCCCCCATCAAAAGACACCATTTGGCAAACTGGATTTAAAAGGAAGATCCAACAATCTATTGTATACAGGAGACCCATCTCATCAACAAAAAGAAGCACTGGGTTAGGGTGAAAGGCTGGAAGAAGATTAACCAAGCCAATTGGCCCTAAAAGCAGATGGTAGTAGCAATACTTATCTTGAACAAAGTAGACTTTAAATGTACATTGATCAAATGAGATAAAGAAGGACACTCCATACTAATAAAAGGGGAAATACATCAAAAGGAAATAACAATTATCAATCTATATGCACCCAATGTCAATGCACCCAATTTCATCAAACATACTCTGAAGGACCTAAAAACATACACAAACTCCAACACAGTGGTAGTGGGAGATGTTAATACCTTCCTATCACCAATAGATAGGTCATCTAAACAAAAAAATCAATAAAGAAATTCTAGAACTAAATCACACCACAGATCAAATGGATCTAGCTGATATCTACAGAATATTTCATCTAAGTTCTGCACAATATACATTCTTCTCAGCAGCCCCTGGAACCTTCTCCAAAATTGATCTTATCTTAGGTCACAAAGCAAGCCTCAGCAAATATAAGAAAACAGAAATAACCACCTGCACTGTTTCTGATTATAATGCTTAAAAGTAGACTCAACAACAAAAACAACAGCAGAAAACATGCAAACAATTGGAATCTGAACAACACATTCCTCAATGATCAATGGGTCATTGATGAAATAAAAGAGGAAAGTAAAAGGTTCCTGGAAGTTAATGAAAATGAAAACACAACCTACCAGAACCTCTGGAACACAGCAAAGGCAGTCCTAAGAAGAAAGTTTATAGCCATGAGTGCATATATTAAAAGGACAGAATGATCTCAAATCAATGACCTAATGCTACATCTCAAGCTTCTAGAAAAACAAGAACAAGCAAATCCCAAAAGAAACAGGAGAGAAATAATAAAAATAAGGGTTGATATTAATGAAGTAGAAACATAAAAACACAAAGAATCAATGAAATGAAAAGTTAGTTCTTTGAAAAAATAAATGATTGACAGCCCCCTGACAAACCTGATTAAAATAAGGAGAGAAAAAAACCCAAATATCAGTAAATCAGAAATGAAAAAGGAAGATAACAACAAACACCATGGATATCCAGGAAATCATCAGAGACTACTTTGAGAACCTATATTCTAACAAATTTGAATATTTTGAAGTACTGGGCAGATTTCTAGATACTTATGACCATCCAAAATTGAACCAAGAGGATATTAATCACTTGAGTAGATCTATAACAAAAAGTGAAATTGAAGCAGCAATAAAGAGTCTCCCAAAAAAGAAAAGTTCAGGACCTGATGGAGTCTCTGCTGAATTCTATCAGACCTTTAAAGAAGAACTAATACCAACCCTCCTTAAACTGTTCCATGAAATAGAAAGAGAAGGAACACTGCCTAACTCATTTTATGAAGCCAGTATTATACTCATCACCAAACCAGACAAAGACACCTCCAAAAATGAGAACTAGAGGTCAATCTTCTTAATGAGCATTGATGAAAATATCCTCAATAAAATAATGGCAAACAGAATCCAAAAACATCAGAAAGCTCAATCACCATGGCCAAGTTGGCTCTCTCCCAGGGATGCAAGGGTGGTTCAACATATGCAAATCTCTAAATGTAATACAGCACATTAATAGAAGCAAAGACCAAATCCACTTGATCATCTCAATAGATGCAGAAAAAGCCTCCGATAAAATCCAATACCACTTCATGATAAAAGCTCTAAGAGAACTATGAATAGAAGGAAAGTGCATCAACATTTTAAAGGCAAATATGACAAATCTACAGCCAATATCATACTTAATGGTGAAAAACTAAAACCATTTCCCCTAAAATCAGGAACAAGACAAGGGTGCCCACTATCCCCACTTCTATTCAGCAGAGTACTGGAATACCTAGCTAGAGCAATTAAGCAAGAAGAAGAAATAAAAGGAATACAAATAAGTAAAGAAATTGTTAAAATATCCCTACTTGCAGATGATAAGATCCTATACTTTAAAGACCAAAGAAACTCTACCCCAAAACTCCTAGACTCCATACACAGCTACAGCAAGGTGGCAGGATACAAATTAACTTACAAAAAATTTTAGCTTTTCTATTCACCAATAATGGACAAACTGAGAAAGAATATATGGAAAAAATTCCATTTACAATAGCCTCAAAAAAACAATCAAATACCTAGCAGTAAACTTAACAAAGGACGTGAATGACCTCTACAAAGAGAGCTACAAACCCCTGAAGAAAGAGATCAAGGAAGACTACAGAGGTGAAAAGATCACCCGTGCTCATGGATTGATAGAATCAACATAGTAAAAATGGCTATACTACCTAAAGCAATCTACATGTTTAATGCAATTTCCAGCAAAATTCCAATGACATTCATCACAGAGGTTGAAAAATCTATCCTAAAGTTCATTTGGAAACACAAGAGACCATAAATAGTTAAGGCAATACTCAGCAAAAAAAGTAATGCTGGAGGTATCACAATACCCAACTTCAAACTATATTACAAAGCAATAGCAATAAAAACAGCATATGGTACTTGCACAAAAACAGACATGAAGACCAGTGGAACAGAATAGAGGACCTCTATATGAATCTATGCAACTATACCCACCTTATTTTTGATGAAGTTCCCAAAAATATAGGATGGAGAAAAAACAGCCTCCTCAACAAATGTTGCTGGGAAAAGTGGTTATCCATCTGCGAGAAACTGAAATTAGATCCATGTTTTTTACCCTGTACTAGTATCAACTTAAAATGGATCAAAGACCTTAATATCAGACCTGAAACTCTGAAATTACTACAGGAAGGAGCAGGAAACACTTGGGAACTAATAGGTATAGCCAAGGACTTCTTCAATAGAACCCCAGAAGCCCAGCAGCTAAGAGAAAGGATGGACAAATGGGATTTCATAAAATTAAAAAGCTTCTGTACAACAAAACAAATGGTTGCTAAACTGAAGAGACCACTCACAGAGCTGGAGAAAATATTTGCCAGCTATACATCAGACAAAGGACTGATAACCAGAATACAGAGGGAACTTAAGAAACTAAACTCTTCCAAAATCAATGAACCAATAAAGAAATGGGCAACTGAACTAAACAGATCTTTCTCAAAAGAAGAAATTCAAATGGCCAAAAATCACATGCAAAAATGTTCACCATCACTAGCCATAAAGGAAATGCAAATCAAAACCACACTAAGATTCCACCTCACCCCTGTTAGAATAGCCATCATCAAAAACACCACCAACAACTGCTGTTTGTGAGGATGTAGGGGAAAAGGACCCCTTGTACAGTGCTGGTGGGAATGCAAACTAGTGCAACCACTCTGGAAAATAATATGGAAGCTTCTTAAAAATCTAAACAAAGATCTGCCCTATGATCCAGCAATCCCACTCCTGGGGATATACCCAAAGGAATGATACACAGGTTACCTCAAGGGCACCTGCACACCCATGTTTATTGCACTTCTATTCACAATAGCCAAGTTATGGAAACAGCAAAGGTGCCCCACTACAGATGAATGCATTAAGAAAATGTGGTACTTATACAAAATGTAATTTTAGTCAGCCATGAAGAAGAATGAAATCTTATTAATCTCAAGTAAATAGATGGAACTGGAGAACATCATTCTTAGGGAGGATAGCCAGGATCAGAAGACCAAAAATTATATGTTCTCTCTCATGTGTGGACTTTAGATGTAGGGCAAATACAGCAATGTTGTTGGACTTGGGTTACATGCTTAGGGAAGAGCATACATGGGAAGTATGGGGATCTGTAGGAAACCCAAAACATGGAAGTGTCTGATGTCCTCACTGCAGAGGAGCTAATACAGAAACCCTAAAGTGAGAGAAGTCAATACGGGAAGGGGATCAGGAATGAGTGAAAAGGTCTGGTAGAGATGAATCAACTTGGGTGTAACACACTTGTGCATGGAAGCAATGCTAGGAATCTCTCTTTATACCTTCCTTATCTCAACTAACAAAAACTCTTTGTCTTTGTTATTATTGCTTATGTCTTCTCTTCAACAAAATTGGAGAAAAGGGCAGAACAGGTTCAGCCTGGAAGTGAGGGGGAATGGGGGATGAGGGATGGGGTGTGTGGCAGGGAGAAGATATGGCTCAAACACTGTATGCACATAGGAATAAATGAATAAAAAAATTGCATTGATAACATGTAACCCCTCTATACCTTTCCAGGGTGGGTATTTCTGAAATGACAAATCTATCTAACATTCCAATCTGTCTTTGTATCTCTTTGTCTACAAAAGCCAAGGCTGGTTCAGAATTCTAAATTGTTTGCTACAGATTATCTTTGTTTCCATATTTCAGTCAAGAAATGGAAACCAAAATTCTGAGAACCTTTTTAACCTCCTTAGCCATATGACTTTAAATACATAATTACTATTTAGTTAGCCCATATCAATAAATTGGTCTTGATCTAATTTTATGCTCCCTTCATCATTGTTGTTAAATATCCATCCCACACTTAATTTCTGCCTGTATAAATTCAAAACCTCAAGTAGTTCTTTTGGAGTGTACTATATGGCCTCATAGTTCACACTTTGTATCCCATCTTCATGGACATTTTGGTACCTGCATCTAATTACAGATCTAGAAGCAAAGAGGAGTGGTGGGGTGAATACTGAGGAGAAAAATATTGCCTTTCAAGGTAACTGCCTCAGGAAAGGTCACTTGCTCTAGGGAGAAGAGGTCTATTTCCACTGTGGGTAAAAGGCTTCTACTCAAAAATCTGTATTAGTAAGCATTTCCCAGAAAAAGAGAGTACAGTCAGCCCATACTCATGAGTTCTGCATCTGTATATTCAATTAACTCCAGATTTAATATATTTATAAAAAAGTGTGCCTCTTATTAACATGCATGAGTTATTTTCTTGTCCTTATTTCCTAAATAACACAGCATAACAACTATAAAAACACTTACATGACATTAAGTATTATAAATAACCTAGGAGTAGTGTAATGTATACAGCAGGATGTGAATAAACTATATGTAAATACTATTCTATTTAATATAAGTGACTTGAGAGTCCTTGAATTTTGGTATCTGCAGGAGGTCCTGAAACCAGCTTCCTACAAATATAGATGATTAAGTAGTACATGCCCTCCCCCCACACACACATGTACAGGTACTCTGTGTGTGTGTGGGGGGGTTGTAAATATATATAAAGAGATAGATAGATATTGTAAGAAATTTGATGTGGTCTGGTGGAGTGACTAAAGTGGTTGAGTGTCTGCCTAGCAAGCATGAGGCCCTGAGTTTAACCCCAGTAGTGTAAAAAAGAAAGAGATACAGAAAGAGAAAGTTGAAAGAAAGAAAGAAACAAACAGGGAGGGAGGGAGGGTAGAAAGAAGGAAGGAAGGAAGGAAGGAAGGAAGGAAGCTATAGGGAATTAGCTCAGTTGGATCACATGGTTATTGAATCTGACACATCTCAATGTGTGATTTAATGTAAATCTGCAAACCGCAGCTGCAGGACTGTTAATAGTGCATTTCCAGTACAAAGGCTAACAAGTTCAAGAACCAGAAGAAGCTGGTGTCCAATTTAAAGACAGACAGAAAGAATTCTCTCTTACTCTGGAGAGTGTTCACTTTTAGTTATATTTGTAACTTCTATTGATTGGAGGAGGCCCACATACATTCAGAAGGGAAATTTGTGTTACATAGTCTACCAACTTAAATGTTAGTCTCATTCAAAAGCACCCTCAGGGAAACCTCCAGAATAATGTTTGACTAAATATCTGAACATCTGAATAACCTATCAATTTTGTACATAAAATTAGCAATGATGATGGTAAAATAATCTTTCTCTCTCTTTATTTATTTTTTTGGCTGTCCTGGGGATTGAACTCAGGGCTTTGTGCTTACTAGGCAGGTTCTACACCATTTGAGCCATTCTACCAGTCAATGATGGCAAAATGATATATGTAGAGGTAAAAATTTAATTCTTCAAGAATCAGAGGGGAGGAAGAAAATATACAGTCATACACCTCTGAACATATATATGAAGAGTAATAATATTTTAATATAAGGTGATAAGTTGAAGATGTATATTGAAAACCTTAAGCAAACCACAAATAAACAAATACACAAAATTAAAACCAAATTGTTGAAATAGAATAGTAAATAACCCAAAGGAAGAGGAAAAGGGAACAATAGCTAACTGTTACAAAAAGAAATGAACAGTGCTTCATAGGTTTAAAAATAACTATACTGATAAATGCATTAAATATAAATGGTGTAAGCACTCCAACAAAAAGACAGATTGCCATAAGAGGAAAAAACAATTGTGAAAGGAAATATAGGAAATACACTTTAATATAAAGGAATGGATAGATTAAAAATAAAAAGGTGGAGTCTGGGGCCATAGCTCAATGATAAAGCATTTTCCTAGCGTGTACTCAGCCCTGGGCTTGATTCCCAGCACTACCAAATACATATAATGCTAAGATTATTAATAAGGAAGACAGGTTAATTATTAATAAAAAAAAAGAGTATTCATCAGGACAAATGGTATTACCACATATAAAAAGGGACATTTCTTGATACACTTCAATTCATCAAGAAGATATTAGAGAAAGAGATTCCAAGATGGCAGCTATAGGAAGGAAGCAGAAAGCATACCTCCTAAAGTACAATCTTGAAGAGACACTGGAGATACACCTTACAGTAAAAACCACTGAGCAGAGGCAAAACTTTGACTCCTCCACACCACCAGCCCATGTGTAACATCCCCACTTCACATTAAATGGAGAAACCAAGGGGACTCCTGTGCTGCTTCCAGAGGGCAGTGTCCAGATGACTTGGGAAGACATGGACCACAAGGTGAGCTAAGCGGCACATGGTACTCCCACAGACAACCCTGGGCCAGATCGGCACAGCCCCCTGGACAGACTGACCCCCACCAAGGGAAAAAAGAGAAAAAAAATCTGAATAATAAGCAAAAACAACAAAAAAGACACATGGCAAAGAAGGTGGGGTGCCCTGAGCAACAAAGGGGGGGAAGGGATATCCCTCACAACAAGCCGGCTGGATAAGGTAGGAGCGGTGGAACACACCCAGCAACCAGGAGCGGGAAAGCTTGTAAAAGTGGCGGTGGGAGGAAAACTCCATAGGAGAGGGGGGAAGACCCACTTCCCATGTGAACTGTAAATAAACAATCCGGCCTGAGAAATTGGGTGCAGTTTCACCTCCCCCAGTGAGCTTGGAAAGGGAAAGCTTGTAGCAGTGGCAGTCGCACCCAGGAGAATTCTAAGTAAACAAAGCCTGTAGGGCTAGGTGAGTGTTAAGCTCACTCCTGAGATCTGCATAAATAAAGCCTCCAGCAACAGCAGGCTGACACTAGCCATTCACAGAACTGTCTCCAGACTCTTTTTTTTTCTCCCTACCTTTGATGAGACAACAACCAAACTACACCTGCATGCTGAAAAAATTACTGAAACTGTATTGCATTTGAACTTGGGACACTTTGTGGTATTTTTTGTTTGGTTTGGTTTGGTTTTTTCTCCTTTGATGAGACAATGACAGAACTACTTCTGAGTCACCATCTCCAGGACTACAGGCTGAAGGACTAACACCAAAATTATTAAGACTGAAATTTTATTACATTTGAACTTGGAGATTTTTTTTTAATTTGTTTATTTATTTTATTTTTTTCTCAATCCTCTCTCTGTCTCTCTAATGCCTGTTCAACTTATTGTTGATTACTACACTATCTCTCCTTGTTTATATCTTTGAAACTTTTTTGTTTGTTTTAGTTTTTTTTGTTTGTTCACTTGTTTTTCCCTCTTTCTTTAACTTCTTTGCTTTCACTCTCCTCTCACCCTTCCATTCTAAATATCACCATTGCTATTATTACAAGCTAGAAAATACTTAATTGCACACAGTACAAGGACAATAACAACACCAAGGGCAATGACAGGAAGACAGAAAAAACAGGGAAACCAGCTTCCCCACAACAAAAAATTAGTACAGGAACCAGAAGGAAAAGAAGAAAACAGATACTCAGATCCAGACTCTAACAAAATGAAGATAAATTATGCCAAAGAACCCAATGAAGCCTACAAGAATAATCTAAAAGAAGAAATACTACAGGTAATCAATGAGAATTTTATAGAGATGATACTGGATATGGTCAACCAAAATGTAAAGGAGACACTCAAGAAATTCCAGGACAACAAAAATAGAGAATTTGAAAAAGACAAGAAGAAATAAAAGCAACAATAGAAGCACTGTATAAACACCAAAGTGAAACAAAGAACACGATTAATAAAGAGATAAATGAACTCAGGTTGAAAATAGACAACATTAAAGCAGACATGACTCAGTATATGGAAAACCTCAGGAAAAAGAATGAAACAGAATTGCAAATCAAAATGGAAGGCATATTATCATTAAAACAACAAATACAGAGACCCAATAAAGAATATTGAAGGCTGTAGGAGAAAAACAAATAATATAAAAGGTAAACCCACCAAAATTACAGCAGACTTCTCAACAGAAACATTAAAAGCAAGAAGCACTTGGAAATCCAGGAAATCATCAGAACTACTTCAAGAACCCATATCCAAATAAATTCGAGAATCTTAAAGAAATGGACAGATTTCTAGATACATATAATCATCCAAAACTGAATCAAGAGGATACTAATCACCTGAATAGATCTATAACATGAAAAGAAATTGAAGCAGCAATCAAGAGTCTCCCCAAAAAGAAAAGTCCAGGAACTGATGGATTCTCTGCTGAATTCTATCAGACCTTTAAAGAAGAACTGATACCAACCCTCCTTAAACTGTTCCATGAAATAGAGAGGGAAGGAAAACTGCCTAACACATTTTATGAAGCCAGTATTATACTTATCCCAAAACTAGGCAAAGACACCTCCATAAAGGAGAACTATAGGCCAATCTCGTTAATGAACATTGACGCAAAAATCCTCAATAAAATAATGGAAACCAAATTCAACAAAACAAAAAAATCATTCACCATGACCAAGTAGGCTTCATCCCAGGAATGCAGGGGTGGTTCAACATATAAAAATCAATAAACGTAATAAACCACATTAACAGAAACAAAGACAAAAACCACTTGATCATCTCAATAGATGCAGAAAAAGCCCTTGATAAGATCAAACACCATTTCATGATAAAAGCTCTAAGAAAACTAGGAATAGAAGGAAAGTTCCTCAACATTATAAAAGCTATATATGACAAACCTACAGCAAGCATTATACATAATGGAGAAAAACTGAAACCATTCCCTCTAAAATCAGGAACCAGACAAGGATGCCCACTATCTCCACTCCTATTCAACATAGTACTGGAATTCCTAGCTAGAGCAATTAGGCAAGATGAAGGAATAAAAGAAATACAAATCAGTAAAGAAACTGTCAAAAAATCCCTATTTGCAGATGACATGATCCTATACCTTAAAGACCCAAAAAACTCTATTCAAAAGCTCCTAGACACCATCAATAGCTACAGCAAGGTAGCAGGATATAAAATCAACATAGAAAAATCATTAGCATTTCTATACACTAATAATGAACAAACTGAGAAAGATTTATGAAAACATTTCCATTTACAATAGCCTCCAAAAAAAAAAATCAAATACCTAAGTGTAAACCTAAAAAAGGATGTGAACGACCTCTACAAGGAAAACTATAAACTTCTGAAGAAAGAGATTGAGGAAGACCATAGAAATTGGAGAGATCTCCCATGCTTATGGATTGGTAGAATCAACATAGTAAAAATATCTAAACTCCCAAAAGTAATCTACATGTTCAATGCAATTCTCATCAAAATTCCAATGACATTCATTAAAGAGATTGAAAAATCTACTGTTAAATTTATATGGAAACACAAGAGGCCACAAATAGCCAAGGCAATACTCAGTCAAAAGAACAATGCTGGAGGTATCTTGATACCCAATTTCAAACTATATTACAAAGCAATAACAATAAAAACAGCATGGTACTGGCACAAAAACAGATATGAAGACCAGTGGAACAGAATAGAGGACCCAGATATGATGCCACACAACTATAACCAACTTGACTTTGACAAAGGTGCCAAAAATATACAATGTAGAAAAGACAGCCTCTTCAACAAAAACTGCTGGGAAAACTGGTTAGCAGTCTGCAAAAAACTGAAACTAGATCCATGTATATCACCCTATACCAATATTAACTCAAAATGGATCAAGGATCTTAATATCAGACCACAAACTCTAACGTTGGTACAGGAAAGAGTAGGAAATACTCTGGATTAATAGGTATAGGCAAGAACTTTCTCAATGGAATCCCAGCAGCACAGCAACTAAGAGATAGCGTAGATAAATGGGACTTCATAAAACTAAAAAGCTTCTGCTCAACAAAAGAAATCATCTCTAAACTGAAGAGACCACCCACAGAGTGGGAGAAAATATTTGCCAGCTACACATCAGACAAAGGACTGATAACCAGAATATATAGGGAACTTAAAAAACTAAGTTCTCTCAAATTAATGAACCAATAAAGAAATTGGCAAGTGAACTAAACAGAACTTTCTCAAAAGAAGAAATTCAAATGGCCAAAAAAACACATGAAAAAATGCTCACCATCTCTAGCAATAAAGGAAATGCAAAATCAAACCATACTAAGATTCCACCTCACCCCTGTCAGAATAGCCATCATTAATAACACCACTAACAACAGGTGCTGGTGAGGATGCAGGCAAAAAAGGAACCCTCTTACACTGCTGGTGGGAATGCAAACTAGTACAACCATTATGGAAAAAAATTTGGAGACTACTTAAAAAGCTAAATATTGATCCACCATATGATCCAGCAATACCACTCTGGGGATATACCCAAAAGAATGTGACTCAGGTTACTCCAGAGGCACCTGCACACCCATATTTATTGCAGCACTATTCAAAATAGCCAAGTTATGGAAACAGCCAAGATGCCCCACTACTATTGAATGGATCAAGAAAATATGGTATTTATACACAATGGAATTTTATGCAGCTATGAAGAAGAATGAAATGTTATCATTCACTGGTAAATGGATGGAATTGTAAAACATCATTCTGAGTGAGGTTAGCCTGGCCCAGAAGACCAAAAATCATATGCTCCCCTCATATGTGGACATTAGATCAAGGGCAAACACAATAAGAGGATTGGACTTTGATCACATGACAAAGTGAGAGCACACAAGGGATGTATGAGGATAGGTAAGATACCTAAAAAACTAGATAACATTTGTTGCCCTCAACACAGAGAAACTAAAGCAGATACTTTAAAGCTACTGAGGCCAATTGGAGAAGGGGACCAGGGGCTAGAAAAAAGGCTAGTTCAAGAAGAATTAACTTAGAAGGTAACACACATGTTCGGGAAATTAATGTGAGTCAACTCCCTGTATAGCTATCCTTATCTCAACTAGCAAAAACCCTTGGTACTTCCTATTATTGCTTATACTCTCTCTTCAGCAAAATTAGAGATAAGGGCAAAATAGTTGCTGCTGGGTAGCAAGTGGGTAGGGGGGAAGAGGGAGGGGTCAGGGGGTTTAAGGGAGGGGGTGTGGGAAGGGGGGGAGAAATGACCCAAACATTGTATGCACATATGCATAAAATAAAAATTTTTTAAAAAAAGAAGATATTAGAATCCTAAATGCATAGAACCAATACCTCAGTTTCAAATAGAAGCAAAAGAGGCTAGGATGACAAACTTAAACATTCACAATTACGGTTAGAATCTTAACATTCTTTTTGCACTAATTAATAGAATGAGTAAATATAATTTCAAAAGTATAAAAATTTGAATCATGTTATCTATCAAATTGATTTTTATAGCATGTATGCCCAGTACCAAGAAAAATCTTGGCAAACCATAAAATAAACTTAAAAAGATTGAATTATAACAGGGCAAGTTCTCCAACTACCATAGGGTTAAATTCAACATCAATAAAATGTGGGGAGGCTCCATTTTTTTAGGCCTATGGTGAGACAAAACTTCATGGTGGGCAACACATGAAAATTTAAAATACTTGAAATATTTGAAAATTTAATAATACTTTTTAATAGTTCATGAGAAAAGTAAGGAAAATTGGAAAACACTTTGAAATACAATAAGACATGAAATATAATATAACAAAATATGTGGGATGAATTGAACAGGGAGTTTAGGAAAATTTGTAACATTAATACTAATAGAAAAAAGAAGAAAGGTCTAAAGTCAATGATCAGATGTTCCACGTTAAGAAGCTAGAAAAAAGAAAAATTATTAAACTTCAGGTAAATAGGAGGAATAAATTATTAAAGATACAATCTCAAATCAAAGAAATTTTAAAATTTTATGTATAATATATAACCCATTATAAAACCTCATGGGCTCCATAAAAATTCTGTATACCTGAATATTTTATTCTATCCTTATCCTTTCAACATGCTTTAGATTATGATTATTAGCTTACCAAAATTTTTTTCATATTTTTTATTATTTCTTTTTTCTATATTTTTTCATTATTGTGCTGAGTAGGGGTACATTGTGGTACTTATAAAAGTTCTTACAATATAGCAAATATATCATATTTGAATTCAATTCCTCCACCATTCTCCTTTATCAACCTTTCCCCCATTCCCAAAATGGTTTCAACAGGTCTCATTTTTCCATTTACATACATGTGTATACAGTATTTGCACCATATTTACCCTCCCATGCCTTTTCCCCACCTCCTCCACTCACCACACCAATACCTGGAGGTATGTAGCAAACCCCCAGGCAGGATATATTCTGCCCTCTTGTTCTCTGATTTTGTAAAAGAAAAAAGTGAAACTTTTGTTTGTTTAAGATAGCTATACAGGAAGTTTCCTTGTCATATTTCCATGTATATATGTATTATAAAGTGAAATGATTCATATCCTTCAACTTTCTTCTTTGTACTTTAGTCCCCTTCTTAACCTAGTTATAACATGTGTAAAAATACTATATTCATTCTTGTATAAAGAGTATAAAAACCTCTTCACCTTCATAACTTCCTTGTTATAACCTCCCTCTCTTGTACATGACCTTCCCTTAGCATGACCTGTTTTTAATAACATTGTTGTATTTGTATTAGATCTATATTCCACATATGACAGAAAACATGCACATTTGGCCCTCTGAACATGGCTAATTTCACAGATGATCTTCTCCAGTTCCATCCATTTGCTTGCAAATGACAAATTCTCATTTTTTCTTTGTGATTAAGGAAAATTCCATTATATACAAGTACTACATTTTCTTAATCCATTCATGAGGACTGGGACATCTTAGTTTAGCTATTATGAATATGTTGCAAGAAACATGGGTTTGCAGGTGACTTCATTTTAAGCTGACTTACATTCCTTCAGTTATATCCCTAGGAGGGGAATTGCTGGATCATATGGCAGCTCTACTTTTAGTGTTTGAGGACTCTCCAAACTTTCCCATAGTTGTTCTAATTTATATTTCCATTGGCAGTGCATGAGGGTTCCTTTTCCCCCCATACCCTCACCAACATTTGTTATTGTTTGTGTTTTTGATAGTAGCCATTCTAACAGGAGTGAGGTGGAATCTTAAAGTTGTTTTGATTTGCATTTCCTTTATGAGCATTTCTTCATGTACTTTTTAGCCAATTGGATTTCTTCTATTGAAAAATTTCTGTGCAGTTCATTTGCCCATTTCTTCATTGGGTCATTGATTTTGGGGAAGTTTAGTTTTTTTAGCTCCCTATATATTCTGGTGATTAATCCTTTTTCAGATGTATAGGTGGCAAAGATTTTCTACCATTCTTTAGGTTAGCCTCTTCAATTTAGAGAACATTTATTTTGTTGTGCAGAAGCTTCTTAATTTCATGTAGTCCCATTCTTCAGTGCTTTCTCTTAGTTGCTTAGAAACAATTGAGTTTGACTGAGGAAATCATTGTCTATGCATATTAATTAAAATGTATTCTCTGCCTTTTCCTGTACCAGCTTCAAAGTTTCATGTCTCATATGAAGGTCCTTATTCCACTATGAGATGGTACTTGTACAGGGTGAAAGACATAGATCTTGTTTCAGTTTTCTTCATGCACATATCCAGTTTTCCTGGCAATATTTGTTGAAGAGGCTGTTTTCTCCATGATATGTTTCTGGGACTTTTGTCAAAAATCAGGTGGGCATAGCAGAATGAGTTCACATCTGGATCTTCAATTTTGTTCCACTGGTCTTCATATGGGTTTTTGTGTTAGTACCATACTGTTTTTATTGCTATGGCTCTATAGTATAGTTTGAAGGTGAATATTGTGGTACCTCCAGCACTACTCTTTGTGCTCAGCATTGCCATGGCTATTCACAGTCTTTTATGCTTCCAAATGAATTTTAGGGTTGATTTTTCTTTTTTCTTTAATTTTTTTTATTATTCATACGTGCATACAATGCTTGGGTCATTTCTCCCCCCTGCCCCCACTCCCTACCTTACCACCTCCCACCCTCTTCCTCTCTCCCCCACCTCTCAATACCCAGCAGAAACTATTTTGCCCATATCTCTAATTTCGTTGCAGAGAGAGTATAAGCAATAATAGGAAAGAACAAGGGTTTTGCTAGTTGAGATAAGGATAGCTATACAGGGAGTTGACTCACATTAATTTCCTGTGCATGTGTGTTACCTTCTGGGTTAATTCTTTTTGATCTAACCTTTTCTCTAGTTCCTGGTCCCCTTCTCCTATTGGCTTCAGTTGCTTTTAAGGTATCTGCTTTAGTTTCTCTGCATTGAGAGCAACAAATGCTATCTAATTTTTTAGGTGTCTTGCCTATCCTCATATCTCCCCTGTGTGCACTCGCTTTTATCTTGTGACCAAAGTTCAATCCCATTGTTGTGTTTGCCCTTGATCTAATGTCTGCATATGAGGAAGAACATATGATTTTTGGTCTTTTGGGCCAGGCTAACCTCACTCAGAATGATGTCTGCAATGAATGTCATTAAAAATTTTGAGAATTGCATTGAACATGTAGATTGCCTTTGGTAATATAGACATTTCATTTCCATTGATCCTACCAAAACATGAGCATGGGAGATCTTTCCATCTTCTGTAGTCTTTGATTTCTTTCTTCAATGGTTTATAGGTTTCCTCAGAGAGGTCTTTCACATCCTTTCTTTTTATTTTATTTTATTTTTTTTAATTATTCATATGTGTGTACAATGCTTGGGTCATTTTTCCCCCCTGCCCCACCTTCTCCCTTACCACCCACCCCATCCCCTCCCTCTCCCCCACATCCCCTTGATACTATTTTGCCCTTATCTCTAATTTTGTTGAAGAGAGAGTATAAGCAATAATAGGAAGGAACAAGGGCTTTTGCTAGTTGAGATAAGGATAGCTGTACAGGGAGTTGACTCACATTGATTTCCTGTGCATGTGTGTTACCTTCTAGGTTAATTCTCCTTGATCTAACCTTTTCTCTAGTTCCTGGTCTCCTTCTCCTATTGGCCTCAGTTGCTTTTAAGGTATCTGCTTTAGTTTCTCTGCATTGAGGACAACAAATGTTATCTAATTTTTTAGGTGTCTTACCTATCCTCATATCTCCCTTGTGTGTTCTCTCTTTTATCTTGTGATCAAAGTTCAATCACCTTGTTATTCACATCCTTTTTTAAGTTGATAACTCGATATTTTTGTGAGACTATTTTATATCGAATTATTTTACTTCCTCAGTCTGCTCATTGTTGATGTGTAGAAAGGCTAAAGATTTTTGTAAATTGATTTTTCTATCCTGCTACTTTGCTGAAGCTGTTTATGGTGTCTAGGAATTTCTTAGAGTCTGATGGGATTTTTAGGTATAAGATCATGTCATCTGCAAATATGGATAGTTTGAACACTTCCTGTCCAATTTGTATTCCTTTCATTTCTTCTTCCTATCTTATTTCTCTGTCTAAGAATTCCAGTAAATATGTTGAATAGGAGTAAAAAGAGTTGCCATCTTTGTCTAGTTCCTGACTTTAGAGAAAATGGTTTTGGTTTATCCCCCTTTAGTTTGATGTTGGCTATAAGTTTGTCATATATAGCCTTTATTATGTTCAGGTACATTCCATCTATTCCTAATTTCATCAGAGCTTTTATCATGAGGGGATGTTAAATTTTATTGAAGGGTTTTTTCTGCATTCATTAGATGATCGTGTGGATTTTTGTCTTTGTATCTGTTAATATCTTGTATTACCTTTAATGATTTGTGTATGTTGAACTACCTCTGCATCTCTGGGATAAAACAAACTTGATCAAGGTGTATGATTTTTTAGATTTGCTTTTGAATTCACTTTACCAATATCTTATTGGGGAATTTCGAATCTATGTTCATTAAAGAGATTGGCTTGTAATTCTCTTTTTTTGTTGTATCCTTGTCTGGTTTTGGTAGGAGTGTAATATTGTCTTCCTATAATGAGTTTGACAGTGTTCCTTACCTTTCTATTTTGTGAAAAATTTGAGGAGTGTTGGTGTTAGCTATTCCTTAAAGAACTGATAGAATTTAGCAGTGAAAAATGTCACATCCTGGACTTTTCTTTTTTGGAAGGTTCTTCATTACTACTTCAATTTCCTTGCTTGTTATACATCTGTTTAGGTGATTAATATCTTGTTTCAATTTTGGATGGTCATATGTATCTAGAAATTTGTATATTTCTTCAAGATTTTCCAATTTACTAGAATATAGGTTTTAAAGTAGTCCCTAATGATTCCCTAGATTTCATTGGTGTTTGTTGTGATCTCCCATTTGCATTTCTAATTTTATTAATTTGGATCTTTTCCTCCTCATTTTACTCAGATTTACCAGGAGTTTATCAATCTCATTTATTTTTTCAAAGAAACAAGTTTTTCTTTTGTTGATTCTTTGAAATTTTTTTTGGTCTGTATTTCATTGATTTGGCCCTCATTTTTATTATTTCTCCCCTTCTGCTTGTTTTGGGTATGACTTGTTCTTGTTTTTGTAGTTTGTGATGCAGCATTATGTTATTTGAGATCTTTCTGTGTTTTTAATATATGCACTCATGATTATAAACTTTCCATCTAGGACTGTCTTTGCTGTGTCCCATAAGTTCTGATAAGTTGTGCTTTCTTTCTCATAAATTCCAGGAAATTTTTTTATTTCCTCCATTATTTCTTCAATGATCCACTGATCATGGAACAATGTCTTTTTCAGTCTCCAGATATTTGAGTGTTTTCTGTTGTGTCTTTTGTTGTTCAATTCTATTTTTATTGCATTGTGACCAGACAGTTTTCAGGGGGTTATTGCAATTTTCTTTTATTTGTTAAGACTTGCTTTGTGACCTGAAATAAAATATGTTTTGGAGAAAGTTCCATGGGCTATTGAGAATAATGTGTATTGTACTGTTTCAGGGTGGAATACTCTGTAGATATCTGTCAGGTCCAGTAGATCTACGGTGCCATTCAATTCTAGAGTTTCTCTGTTGTTTTTTTTTGTTTTGACAACTTACCTATTTGTGATAGAGGGTACTGAATCATCCCACCACCACTATGTTGGAGTCTGTCTGTGCTTTTACATCCAGTAGTGTATGTTTAATGAAGTTGGGTGCATTGATGTTGGGCACATAAAAATTAACAATTGTTATTTCCTCTTGATATATTGTTTATTTTATGAGTATCAGTGTCCTTTGTCTTGTCTGACTAATTTAGGTTTGAAATCTGCTTTATCTGGGGTAAATATTGCTTTGCAACTTTTGCCTGTTTGGGGAGGGGGGTTCTGTTAGCTTGATAAATCTTCTACACTTTCACCCTAAGGCAATGTTTGTTTCTATCTGTAGGTGAATTTCTCATAAACAGCAGATTGTTGGGTCTCCCTTTTTAATCCAATTTGGCAATTTGTGTCTTTTAATAAAGGAGTTGAGTCCATTCACAGTCCGTGTTAATATTAAGAGATATGTGGTGATTCCTGCCATTTTGTTGTTATTGTTGTATAAGGGTTTGTGTGTGTTAATTTAACTCCCTGCTACTCTTTGATTACTTGTCTGCTTTTCTCTTGAGGTTTAATAATTCCTATCCTTTCATGGCTATGTTTGTTTTCATATTCTGTGAATAGAAGTCCTTTCAGCATCTTCTGTATTGGTGGTTTAGTAGTCATGTATTGTTTTAATTTCTGTTTATCATGGGATATTTTTATTCCTCCTTCAGTTTTGAATGACAGCTTTGCTGGGTAGAGTTCCTAGGACTGAAATTATTTTCTTTCAGTGTTCAAAATACCTCACACCATGCCCTTCTTTCTTTCAAAGGTTCTGTTGAGAAATCAGTTGTTATTTTGATGGGTTTACCTTTTTATGTTACCTGTTTTGCTCTCTTACAGGCTTCAGAATTATTTCCTTGTCCTCTATGCTAATCATTTTCACTATAATATGCCAGGGAGAGGTTCAGTTTTGGCCATGTCTTTTTGGTGTCTTGGAGGTTTCTTATACCTGTATGGGCATCTCTTTTTGGGATTTCAGAAATTTTCTGTTATTATTTTATTGAATATATTATCTATAACTTTGGCTTGCACCTCTTCCTCTTTGATGCCCATGATTTGCAGCTTTTGTCTTTTGATAGAATCATGGTGTTCTTAATGTGTTCCTTTTGCAGCTCTTGAATCTTTTGTCTAAGAATTCTTCTGTTTTTTATATATATATATTTTTTTTTTCTTTGATTCTTGAAATGCGGCCTTCTACTTGTTCCAGTCTGCTGCAGGGGTTTTTAGCTATATTTTATTTGATTTAAGAAACTTTTTGTTTCCAGGATTTCTGTTTGTTTTTTCTGAATACCGTGCATACTATCTGACCACAATGCAGTAAAAGTAGAACTCAACAACAAAAGTAAAGACAAAAAACATGCAAACAGCTGGAAACTAAATAACTCATTACTTAATAAGAATGGATCATCGATGCAATAAAAGAGGAAATTAAAAAGTTCCTGGAAGTCAATGAAAATGAAAGCACAACCTACCAGAACCTATGGGACACAGCTAAGGCAGTCTTGAGAGGAAAGTTTATAGCCATGAGTGCATATATTAAAAAGATTGAAGGATCCCAAATCAATGACCTAATGATACATCTCAAACTCCTAGAAAAACAAGAACAAGCAAATCCCAAAACAAATAGAAGGAGAGAAATAATAAAAATAAGAGCTGAAATCAATGAAATAGAAACCAAAAAAACCATACAAAGAATTAATGAAACAAAAAGTTGGTTCTTTGAAAAAATAAACAAGATCGATAGACCCCTGGCAAACCTGACTAAAATGAGGAGAGAAAAAACCCAAATTAGTAGAATTAGGACTGCAAAAGGGGAGATAACAACAAACACCATGGAAGTCCAGGAAATCATCAGAGACTACTTTGAGAACCTATATTCAAATAAATTTGAAAATCTAAAAGAAATGGACAGATTTCTAGATACATATGATCATCCAAAACTGAACCAAGAGGAAATTAATCACCTGAATAGACCTATAACACAAAATGAAATTGAAGCAGCAATAAAGAGCCTCCCCAAAAAGAAAAGTCCAGGACCTGATGGATTCTCTGCTGAATTCTATCAGACCTTTAAAGAAGAACTGATACCAACCCTCCTTAAACTGTTCCACGAAATAGAAAGGGAAGGAAAACTGCCAAACACATTTTATGAAGCCACTATTACACTTATCCCAAAACCAGGCAAAGACACCTCCAAAAAGGAGAACTACAGGCCAATCTCCTTAATGAACATTGATGCAAAAATCCTCAACAAAATAATGGCAAACCGAATTCAGAAACACATCAAAAAGATTATTCACGATGACCAAGTAGGCTTCATCCCAGGGATGCAGGGGTGGTTCAACATACGAAAATCAATAAATGTAATAAACCACATTAACAGATGCAAAGACAAAAACCACTTGATCATCTCAATAGATGCAGAAAAAGCCTTTGATAAGATCCAACATCATTTCATGATAAAAGCTCTAAGAAAACTAGGAATAGAAGGAAAGTTCCTCAACATTATAAAAGCTATATATGACAAACCTACAGCCAGCATTATACTTAATGGAGAAAAATTAAAACCATTCCCTCTAAAATCAGGAACCAGACAAGGATGCCCACTATCTCCACTCCTATTCAACAAAATAAAAGGAATACAAATAGGTAAAGAAACTGTCAAAAAATCCCTATTTGCAGATGACATGATCCTATACCTTAAAGACCCAAAAAACTCTACTCAGAAGCTTCTAGACATCATCAATAGCTATAGCAAGGTAGCAGGATATAAAATCAACATAGAAAAATCATTAGCATTTCTATACACTAACAATGAGCAAACTGAAAAAGAATGTATGAAAACAATTCCATTTACAATAGCCTCAAACAAAATCAAATACCTAGGTGTAAACCTAACAAAAGATGTGAAAGACCTCTACAAGGAAAACTATACACTTCTGAAGAAAGAGATTGAGGAAGACTATAGAAAGTGGAGAGATCTCCCATGCTCATGGATTGGTAGAATCAACATAGTAAAAATGTCTATACTCCCAAAAGTAATCTACATGTTTAATGCAATTCCCATCAAAATTCCAATGACATTCATTAAAGAGATTGAAAAATCTACTGTGAAATTTATATGGAAACACAAGAGGCCACGAATAGCCAAGGCAATACTCAGTCAAAAGAACTATGCAGGAGGTATCACAATACCTGACTTCAAACTATATTACAAAGCAATAACAATAAAAACAGCATGGTACTGGCACAAAAACAGACATGAAGACCAGTGGAACAGAATAGAGGATCCAGATATGAAGCCACACAACTATGAGCAACTTATCTTTGACAAAGGAGCTAAAAATATACGATGGAGAAATAGCAGCCTCTTCAACAAAAACTGCTGGGAAAACTGGTTAGCAGTCTGCAAAAAACTGAAACTAGATCCATGTATATCACTCTATACCAAGATTAACTCAAAATGGATCAAGGATCTTAATATCAGACCCCAAACTCTTAAGTTGATACAAGAAAGAGTAGGAAATACTCTGGAGTTAGTAGGTATAGGTAAGAACTTTCTCAATGAAACCCCAGCAGCACAGCAACTAAGAGATAGCATAGATAAATGGGACCTCATAAAACTAAAAAGCTTCTGTTCATCAAAAGAAATGGTCTCTAAACTGAAGAGAACACCCACAGAGTGGGAGAAAATATTTGCCAATTATACATCAGACAAAGGACTGATAACCAGAATATACAGGGAACTTAAAAAACTAAATTCTCCCAAAACTAATGAACCAATAAAGAAATGGGCATGTGAACTAAACAGAACTTTCTCAAAAGAAGAAATTCAAATGGCCAGAAAACACATGAAACAATGCTCACCATCTCTAGCAATAAAGGAAATGCAAATTAAAACCATGCTAAGATTCCACCTCACCCCTGTTAGAATAGCCATCATCAGCAACACCACCAACAACAGGTGTTGGCGAGGATGCGGGGAAAAAGGAACCCTCTTACACTGTTGGTGGGAATGTAGACTAGTACAACCACTCTGGAAAAAAATTTGGAGTCTACTTAAAAAGCTGGACATCGATCTACCATTTGATCCAGCAATACCACTCTTGGGGATATACCCAAAAGACTGTTACTCCAGAGGCACCTGCACATCCATGTTTATTGGCACTATTCACAATAGCCAAGTTATGGAAACAGCCAAGATGCCCCAGCACTGACGAATGGATTAAGAAAATGTGGTATCTATACACAATGGAATTTTATGCAGCCATGAAGAAGAACGAAATGTTATCATTTGCTGGTAAATGGATGGAATTGGAGAACATCATTTTGAGTGAGGTTAGCCTGGCCCAAAAGACCAAAAATCGTATGTTCTCCCTCATATGTGGACATTAGATCAAGGGCAAACACAACAAGGGGATTGGACTATGAGCACATGATAAAAGCGAGAGCACACAAGGGAGGGGTGAGGATAGGTAAGACACCTAAAAAACTAGCTAGCATTTGTTGCCCTTAATGCAGAGAAACTAAAGCAGATACCTTAAAGCAACTGAGGCCAATAGGAAAAGGGGACCAGGTACTAGAGAAAAGGTTAGATCAAAAAGAATTAACTTAGAAGGTAACACCCACGCACAGGAAATCAATGTGAGTCAATGCCCTGTATAGCTATTCTTATCTCAACCAGCAAAACCCCTTGTTCCTTCCTATTATTGCTTATACTCTCTCTACAACAAAATTAGAAATAAGGGCAAAATAGTTTCTGCTGGGTGGTAAGGGAGTGGGTGGTGGCGGGGGGAGAAATGAACCAAGCCTTGTATGCACATATGAATAATAAAAGAAAAATGAAAAAAAAAAAAAGAAACTTTTTGTTTCCAGGATTTCTGTTTGTTTTTTCTGAATTTCCCATATATTTTTTTAAACTTCTCTTTCATATCTTGTGCAGTCTTCTTTATTTCATATATCTTTTTTTGCAATCTCCTTAGTTTCATTTTAGCATTTGTTGAAATCCCTTTTCAGTTCATTTAGTTGTTTCTGTGTCTTGAGTTTTTTTTTATCAGTGTTCTCTTGGGATTCATTGAGTTGTTTTTGCATATTCACTTTAAGCTCCTCTTTAAGCTCATTGGACATTCTTATCATCACTGTTCTGACATCTAAGGATTCATCCCGTTCACTTTTCACCAAATCTTCTATTATGTTGTTGTTAGTCTTTTCAGGCATCATATTCTCTTCCCTCTTTTTCTCTCCATGTTTCCACTTTGTGCTTTTCTTGTATGTTGATTAGTTATTTGGGGGTTTTAATCACTTGTTATCTTTCCCTTGTCCTAATTTCTATGCTCTGACTAGCTTAGTTACTAGCTAGGTTGTTGTAATATTTATGTTCCCTGACATGGAAGCATAACTTAGCAATAACAAATTCACAGGTTCAATGCCAAACCACTTATTTACAAAATATATAAAAACCCCTGATAATATTATCCACAAACAGTGGGTATTGGGGAGATAACAGTTATTTGCATAGGGACAGATACTTATGTAATTAAACAGATGGCTCTTGAAGAGGGGGCTGTGACTGCACTGCCCTGTCTTACCACAGTCTGGATCAGCTCAATGTTCTGCCCCACCCCAACCAAACAGAAGTGAAATTCTACCTCTGTTTATTTGGCCACCAGTTTTGTCTGGGGAGGGGGTGCAATCTGCCCACCAGATGTTCTGGAATATGTGGTTTCTTCCACAGTAGAGTTGCAGTTTCAGTTGGTAGAATCAGGTCAGCTCCAGGATGGGTCAGGCAGACATCAGTCTGAGTTTCTGTGTCTGTGAATATGGCTAATCCAGGACATCCTAGATGCTCACAGAACTCATTCTGCACTTCTCTGTGTCTGTGTTGTGTTTTTGGAAGAAAAGAAGCCAAAAAAAGGAAAAATGGTTTTCCATCATGTGGACCAGACATTACTGGTCCACAGCACCTGGGCTTCCTGGGTTGTTATGTGCTATAAAAAGCTAATTAAAGGTCGGTCATTGTGCTATATGTGCACCCTATGTATTGGCAGTATTTTAGTTGGCAAAAAAAAGCTGAGTTACCCAATCCTTTCTACCATGAATCTGAAGTAATCTTCTGGAATTGTAGGGCTCTGGGTTCCAAGGTTCTTCAGTCATCTGCCAGCTTGGTCTTCCAGATTAAAGAAATTATTAAAATGCATGAGCAATAAGGAAAGATGAAAGAAACTATACTGTATTTTTTTAAATAAGCAATAAAATTGATAAAAATTGTAGCAATACTCAAGAAGGAAAATAGATCCAAATTACCATCAGGAATAAATGAGAGAATGTCATTATAGATTCTATACATTTTAAATGATTATGAAGAAATACAACAAACACTCTTATACCAAAAACTTGACAACTTGAAGAAACAGGGATATTCTTTGAAAAATTCCATTCACCAAAACCATATACAAAAAGTACTTCAACTAAATACCCTAGTATTTGTTAAAGGAATCATGTCTGTAATTAAAAGCTTCACACAAAAAATCCTCTGGCCCAAGATAACTTTACTTATAAGTTCTTCAAAACTCATACTAATGGTCTTACATAAATTTTTCTGAGGATATAAGAACAATATTTTCTAATTTACTTTACCAGACCAACATTTTCCTGGTGTCAAAACAAGATAAAGACATTTCAAAAAAGAAACATAGAGACTACTATCCCTCATGAACATAGAGGCAAAAACCCTCAGCAAAATACTAACAAGTAAAATCCAGAAATATAACAAAAAAGGCAGTGCATCATAATCAGGTAGAATTTATCTAAGGAATGCAAAGGTGATCTAATATATGAAAAACAAATCAACATGATATTAATAAAAAAAAGTTTCACTGCAAATGTTCCACCTCAGCAATAGCAGGCAGCCTATTGCCCTGACAGTCTCACCATTACTTATTTATTATTTAATCATTTTCACAATATTAATCACAAGCTGAAGTTTCCCTGTTCATGCTCTCCCTTCTTTGTCTTATGAGCTTTACACTAACAAGGACCAACCTGTTTATCTTCCTCACTGTCCTATTCCCAGACCCTAAAACAGTTAACAAATAGTTGACCAAATAAAGGAACACATAAACATGAACTTCAATGGATCATTTGAAAACATTATATGCTATAGTAAGAGAGGCTTTTAACATGCAAATTAGCTATCCTGGGGAATAAATCATACCAAGAAGGTCTTGAATCACTTCCTTGAGGTTAAGAGTTTTTGGAAGTTTTACAACAAATTAAAATTTCTGCTAGAATTTTAGTCAAATATTTTAGCATTTTAGACAAGTAATTTGCATATCAATTATAAATATTTATTTCAAAAGATATTTATATTCATATCTAGTGTATAAAGGGTGCACATATTTAACAAATTATAAAATAAGAAACTATTCTTGGTTTGAAAGAATCTGAGCTGAAAATTTATAATGCTAACTTTATGGAAGCATATACTGGTCTCACTGGTTTCTTGTCTTAGACACAACAGTGAGTTAAGTAGAAAGTACTCTTGTACTTGTAGCTTAACTTCCAGTCAGAAATTGAAATCAGGGTGAGGGGGAGAGGAGGCAGAGTGGATGGTAAGGGAGGGGGTGGGGACAGGGGGGAGAAATGAACCAAGCCTTGTATGCACATATGAATAATAAAAGAAAAAGAAAAAAAAAGTGAAAAAAAAAAAAAAGAAATTGAAATCAAGGGTTTTTGGCTTGTGTCCAGAAAATTCATGCAGCTCCTACTATTTCAATGAAGATCTTACTTTTTCAATGTTCATAAAAGATCTACAACAAATCAGTTCAACTGAAAGTCAGGGAAAACACTGACCTGTCAACATGGCCTTAGTCACAGAGTTGAACGAAGTCCATGAAAAAGAGTAAAAAGTGATATTCAGAACCACTTGTAAAGAGCTTTTTAGAAATCCTTTTTGCCCTGCTATATTTCACTCCATATCTGTCTGCACTTTGCCATCACTGTATCTATTCTAACTGAATGGTTGTTAAAATGAAGAAATAGGACATCAGTTGACAAAAAAGAAGTCCTTGAATGTGGACACTTCTGTTTGCAGGGAGTGAAAGACTAACTGAGCTGATCAATATTACAGTCTCAAGTGCTTTGCATCTGGGCAGTACAATGCTAACTGGTCTGCACTACTGCCTACTGCTAATGATGAGTGGAAATTCACCTTATTCAATTGTCACTCAAAGCCACAGCACATTCATTCTTATGCAGCTGTAAATCATAATTTTACAGAATAAGGACTCTTTTTTTTAAAACTAGGGTTGGAGGGAACCTGACACAATGTGGAAGTGGAAATTTAATGTATGCTAATTTCTACACCTGCACATGGGGAACAGGTAGCAAATGCTGGTATCTGAGTTGATGATGATGCTGCCTGGCACATTAATGAATGCTTTTAAGTTGGTATGACACAAGCAGTTACAAACATGGATTTTCATTCTTTGTATGTTTTTCTCAAATAGTTCTGAACAAAAGCAAAATGTGCTCTGGCCACAGAAAGTTTAAGACAGTAGGTTATTTCTTATTGATCTAAATTTTATCTAAGTAATAAACATTTATACATTTCTTAATATATGCCTTGCACTCTTTAGCACTATGTACATGCCAACTTGTTTAATCCTTAAAGCCACTCTAGTAATTATACTAATAATTTACTATTATGATTTCTAATTTACAGATGAAAAACAGTGAGACAAAGACTTGTCTAAGACCACACAGCTAGTAACAATCAAAGTAAGAATTTGAACCCAGAACCTGAATATCAGTAGTTAACCACCTCATTATACCATGTAGTGTTTCTCTAATATACCAACATGTAGTTAGTGTTACATTGCAAAACCAAGCGTATCCTGATCAGCTCTATAGAAACATATCTGATATAGTTAGTTAATTTAAAATTCCATTTTTTCTATTATTAGTAAAGATTATGCTATCAAAAAATGCCCCTGCTTTCACCCTGCCTACCTCTTCCATGAGATATACTCCCAGTTGTATATCTAGTTCAAAGGATTAACAAGAATCATCCCCCAATGCAAAACATATAACATGTTCTCCATGAGGAAGACCAATGTGTAAATTCAAATTCCTCTTGCACTTCCAATAACATGAAACTCATCATGAATAGTTCTCACTTAAAGAACATTTTAGGGGAGTCAGGATAAGATGGCAGAGTAGTAGCTTTCTCCATTGGACTCCATTAAAGAGAGTTTGGATAACAAAAAAGAGACCACTTACAGAAAGTGCCAAAGAGAGGAAGAGTATGGAGAAACACAAAAATGTGATGGGATATGTGACAAATACTATGAATCAAAATCATGACAGAGAAACAGTTTACAGCATAAGCCCCATCTCCCCCTTAGGGGAGGGGAAGCCAAAGTCTCCTCCAGAAGGTAAGTCAGGCAGCTGCTGTGACAGACTAACAGACCTAACTCTGGGACAATAACTACACTGCTTGTAAACCCTAATGCCCATGTGGGGATAAGACAGGACAGTAATTCCCTTGTGTGACGGGCCAGCTACAGACAAGACAACCCCTCATTCCCCATACCTCAGAGAGCAATAACCAGAAACCATCTCAAGAAAGGCCTCTGAGGTACTTGGGGATCCTGGTCACTGACAGGCTTTGACTTTCAGCTAGTTAAAGAGAAGTTAAAGAAAGCTGGGGTAGGGAATTGGTGAACCTGCCTAAGTGCCTGTGGAAAATATCCAAAACAAAGCACCTAGACTTTGCTGGCAGAAAGATCAGATATCTGCAGCTCCTTCCAGGCAGGCAAGTTTTGGGGTTAAGCAAATCAGGGGACTTGAAAAATCACAGCCTATAAAGTTCTGGGATTCCCAGTCACAGTGCCCATGTGGGAATCTGACAACAGAGACAAACATAACAAGAGTTAGGGTCAGATGGAGCAATCTGAGGGCTCCTGGTAGGAAAACAGCAAAAAATACCCAGACATTGGTAGCTCTGTCCAATCCTGCCACAGTGGCTCAATTGAATAAGGTCAACTTCAAAACCAAAACACTGAGTCCCCACTGACTGAGAATGCAAGCTAAAGCAGCTGCCTAACTACAATGACAAAGCAGCAAGCTTCTAACTGAGCAAATCTGGGGACTTAAAAGTTTGCAGCTTGGGGAGTTCCAGGTCTCACAGGGTCTGCATGGGAGACTTACCCCAGAGGCAGATGTAGAGAGGGCAAATTTTAACTGCAGCAATCTGAAAAGCCCAGAGGTCCATGGCCCTATGCTTTCAAGACCTACTCACAGCACAAGCATCACTGCCCACTTAGATCTCTCTGCATTTTGACAGGAAGTTTCACCTGCATAGACCCAAAACAATTCAGAGAGGCAAAGCTCTTTAAGAAAATTGATCTGGACAGTGTCAATCATGCAGTCTCAGTTGCCTTCCTCTGAGGCCCCTGTTATACCCTAAATTAGAGGTGCAACTTACACTCCTAAAGCTGTTCTCATAACAAGCAGAGCAAGAAGGACTAACTTGGACAAATGCAGGGAATACTAAGAATATCTGTCTCCAAGAAAAATATAAGTATTTTGGTGTTTTGTTTTGGTTGTCATTTTTGTACTTTATTTCTTGTCTTTTTTCCCTTCATCCAATTTGTTTTCATTTGCTGTTTCTCACCTTTTTCTTTCTTTCTTTTTCTTTTCTCTATTTTTTTTTAAATTTGGTTTTTAATTGTTGGAATCCTTTCTTTTCATTTTCTTTTTTCCTCCATATTCCCCAAATCTTTTGCTATTTCCTTGTTATAAATATATAGATCTCTCTTATACTATTATCTCCTTTACCTACCTCCCCTCCTTTCCACTCCTCTCCCTTCCCCATACCCAAGCCTCATAACACTTAATTTCTAATCCTTATACATTTTAAACAGTGTTAAACTCCCAGACCATCCCCAAGAAACATGTTTTGCTCCCATACAATCTTAGTGAGGAAACAGATGAGGGCTGCAATTGTTTGCTACTCATCCAAATATTTGATTTATTGCTGAATTGTTAACCTTGTCACTGCAGTAGGAAGTAAAAGGAGACTTAGACCAACAGATGTCACAACACAGAAATTTAAATATGAAAAGCCAAGGCAATATCTCACCTCCAAACACCCACAAAAAATTAACATCTGAATCCAAGGACAATGAATTTGCTGAAATGTCTGAAAGATAATTAAGAAGCATACTATTAAAAATGATTACTCACTTCAAAGAAGATTCAACTAAACAGATAAATGAAATTAGAAAATCAATTCAAGACCTAGACAAGAAAGTCAGCAACATGGAAGAGAAATTCAGCAAGTAAATGGAAATGGTGAGAAGTAACCAAGTAGAAATGCTAGAAATGCAAACTTCAATAAATCAATATGAGGAACAGGAGATAGTATTATCAGCATTCAAAATCAAGATGAAGAAAGAATATCAGAGGTGGAGGACATGATAAAGGAGATATTACATACAAACAATGACAAAGAAAAGAAAAGAATACACATGGACACAACATACAACTGTGGGACACAATCAAAAGACCAAACCTAAGAATTCACTGGGGAAGAAGGATCTGAAATACAAACTAAAGGCATAGAAAACCTATTCAATGAAACCATAAGAGAAAAATTTCCAAATCTACAAAATGATATAGAAAACCATGTACAGGAGGCATTTCAACCTCCAAGTAGACATGATCAGAAAAGAATAACTTCATATCATATCATAATTGAGATGCCAAAACATAAGAACAAAGAAAGTGAAGGTTGGACCACAAAAGGTCAAGGAGAAACTTCTCTTTCCCAGGAAACACCCACCTGCATGTGAAAGACATCTCCACCCAGGCAATATGCAAGAAAGACTTTAAAACTCAATCCCCATCCTGATCTACGGGACCACCAGTTTCTGGGTCCCCCCTGCATGCCCCACCAAGCAGTCTCTCTTCTCTTCTCTACAAATAAAATCTTTTGAATCTCTGCTGCTGGAGTCTGCCTGTGCCTTCATTCTCAGAGTAGACTCAAGAACTCTGAGCACCTAAACTCCTGCATGTGTCATCTATACATCATACTTCATGATGCATGAAGGGACAGGTCTTCACCTGAAGTCAGTATAAGTTGTGCCAAACTAGGAAAGGCTGCCTAGGAACATGACCATGACCATCTGGCATTCTGATGGAGTCTGTTCTCCAGAAGAGCTGCCCCACCATGGCCTAGCTATGGTAGACCTCTCAGGCCAGGCTGACCTGACCTTCTCTCTCTCTCTCTCTTTCTCTCTCTCTCTCTCTCTCTCTCTCTCTCGTTAAGGAGCATTTCTTCCTTGAGAACCTGAGGAAAAGTTCCAAGCCCATTTCAGCTGTAAAGCAGACAACCCAAGAAATTGGGAGCTAGCTGGGGGCTTATACTGGACTGCCAATGCTACGTGGGCAGAGCTGAATTTCAGTGCACTGAGGCTTTTTTTTCCTCTCAACTCTCTCTCTCTCTTTCAAGATCTGACCTACTTAGGAGGGGGTCTGAAAACAGCTAGTAGAAAGGAAAGTTTCTCTTCAAGCTACAAGGGTGCTCTGGCCAGGGCACTCCCTGTTGTCACCCAAAGCCTGGAGATGCAACTTCCTGACCTACCCTGAGGCTCCAAAGGTGGTTAAGTCTCAGACCCCTCCAGCCATGTCTGAGGCAAAGAGATAATCAGATCTCTTATGCTCCCTTCATGGTTTCTGTGCCCAGAGAGTGGAGGTCACCCCTCACTTTCAGTGCTCCAGTACTGCCCTTGGGCAGGATTGACCTGGGCAGCAGTGGTAACCAATAATCCCTCATGCATTGAGCCTGGAATCTCTATTTCCCCCCAATCCTCAGCCTCTCTTCCCCTTTCTCAAGTAGTTCAGGATGCATGCCCTCTTCCCCAACCCCCCCCACCCCCCATTCTAAACAACAGTGGGCTTCTTTCTTCAGGGAGTTTGGGAAAAATCCCAGCAGGCACCAAAACGTGCTAGTCTCTAACTTGGGCTTAACTGCCATTGTCAAGCATCTAGTTAAATTAGTTAAACAGGTTCTGTAGTCTGCCCTTGGGGAGGGGAGAACAGTTAAAAGACATAGACCTCAAGGTCTTCTCCAGTTTTGTCCCTTACCACTGCAAATGCCTTCAGATGCTCCTTCTCCTTTTCATAAAAAGCACATATGTCTCACAGGGATATATAGGGGACAAAAGTCTACTTCATCAGTAGAGGACCCACTCCTCTGCAAGGGTCCTCCCTCTGGCCATGCCTTTCTTTTGGTTACTTTGATAGAGTTCTTTTTTTTAATTACAAGCCTTCAGCTGATAGAGGAGAGCCATGTACCTGGGTCACAGGGCAAACAGACAAGTCAAAATAAATAAATAAGAAATTAGTCAGGGGCTTTCCAGGGGGGTGGCTGCAACCAGAAAACCTAAATGTCATCTGTGACCTTAGCCACAGGTGGTAGCAGCAGGACAGCAAGGAAGAGAGGGATGCCCCCTCCCACATAGAGTTTCTCCTTATCCAGGGATGCCTAGGTAAAAGGAGAAACATCTGTTAAGGTGATCAGTTTTCCCCTTTTAGATGGGAAATCAAGCCTCAAGGATCTTGGAAGGATCCCTCTTCCCCGCTTACTAAAATATTAATTTTAACAAAAGTGACTCAAGTTTTACTGCACCCAGGCCTGGCCACTGTATCCTCTGGGAAATAAGGAAAGATGGCCAGCAGGAAGGAGCATTAATTATAATACCATTCGTCAATTAGACATGTTGTGTAAAAATAAGAGGGAAAGTGGACTATATTCAATTTTCTTTTTTTTTTTTTCATTTTTCTTTTATTATTCATATGTGCATACAAGGCTTGGTTCATTTCTCCCTCCTGACCCCACCCCCTCCCTTACCACCCACTCCACCCCCTCCCGCTCCCCCCGCTCAATACCCAGCAGAAACTATTTTGCCCTTATTTCTAATTTTGTGGTAGAGAGAGTATAAGCAATAATAGGAAGGAACAAGGGGTTTTGCTGGTTGAGATAAGAATAGCTATACAGGGCACTGACTCACATTGATTTCCTGTGCGTGGGTGTTACCTTCTAGGTTAATTCTTTTTGATCTAACCTTTTCTCTAGTACCTGGTCCCCTTTTCCTATTGGCCTCAGTTGCTTTAAGGTATCTGCTTTAGTTTCTCTGCATTAAGGGCAACAAATGCTAGCTAGTTTTTTAGGTGTCTTACCTATCCTCACCCCTCCCTTGTGTGCTCTCGCTTTTATCATGTGCTCATAGTCCAATCCCCTTGTTGTGTTTGCCCTTGATCTAATGTCCACATATGAGGGAGAACATACGATTTTTGGTCTTTTGGGCCAGGCTAACCTCACTCAGAATGATGTTCTCCAATTCCATCCATTTACCAGCGAATGATAACATTTCGTTCTTCTTCATGGCTGCATAAAATTCCATTGTGTATAGATACCACATTTTCTTAATCCATTCATCAGTACTGGGGCATCTTGGCTGTTTCCATAACTTGGCTATTGTGAATAGTGCCAATAAACATGGATGTGCAGGTGCCTCTGGAGTAACAGTCTTTTGGGTATATCCCCAAGAGTGGTATTGCTGGATCAAATGGTAGATCGATGTCCAGCTTTTTAAGTAGACTCCAAATTTTTTTCCAGAGTGGTTGTACTAGTCTACATTCCCACCAACAGTGTAAGAGGGTTCCTTTTTCCCCGCATCCTCGCCAACACCTGTTGTTGGTGGTGTTGCTGATGATGGCTATTCTAACAGGGGTGAGGTGGAATCTTAGCATGGTTTTAATTTGCATTTCCTTTATTGCTAGAGATGGTGAGCATTGTTTCATGTGTTTTCTGGCCATTTGAATTTCTTCTTTTGAGAAAGTTCTGTTTAGTTCACATGCCCATTTCTTTATTGGTTCATTAGTTTTGGGAGAATTTAGTTTTTTAAGTTCCCTGTATATTCTGGTTATCAGTCCTTTGTCTGATGTATAATTGGCAAATATTTTCTCCCACTCTGTGGTTGTTCTCTTCAGTTTAGAGACCATTTCTTTTGATGAACAGAGCTTTTTAGTTTTATGAGGTCCCATTTATCTATGCTATCTCTTAGTTGCTGTGCTGCTGGGGTTTCATTGAGAAAGTTCTTACCTATACCTACTAACTCCAGAGTATTTCCTACTCTTTCTTGTATCAACTTAAGAGTTTGGGGTCTGATATTAAGATCCTTGATCCATTTTGAGTTAATCTTGGTATAGGGTGATATACATGGATCTAGTTTCAGTTTTTTGCAGACTGCTAACCAGTTTTCCCAGCAGTTTTTGTTGAAGAGGCTGCTATTTCTCCATCGTATATTTTTAGCTCCTTTGTCAAAGATAAGTTGCTCATAGTTGTGTGGCTTCATATCTGGATCCTCTATTCTGTTCCACTGGTCTTCATGTCTGTTTTTGTGCCAGTACCATGCTGTTTTTATTGTTATTGCTTTGTAATATAGTTTGAAGTCAGGTATTGTAATACCTCCTGCATTGTTCTTTTGACTGAGTATTGCCTTGGCTATTCGTGGCCTCTTGTGTTTCCATATAAATTTCACAGTAGATTTTTCAATCTCTTTAATGAATGTCATTGGAATTTTGATGGGAATTGCATTAAACATGTAGATTACTTTTGGGAGTATAGACATTTTTACTATGTTGATTCTACCAATCCATGAGCATGGGAGATCTCTCCACTTTCTATAGTCTTCCTCAATCTCTTTCTTCAGAAGTGTATAGTTTTCCTTGTAGAGGTCTTTCACATCTTTTGTTAGGTTTACACCTAGGTATTTGATTTTGTTTGAGGCTATTGTAAATGGAATTGTTTTCATACATTCTTTTTCAGTTTGCTCATTGTTAGTGTATAGAAATGCTAATGATTTTTCTATGTTGATTTTATATCCTGCTACCTTGCTATAGCTATTGATGATGTCTAGAAGCTTCTGAGTAGAGTTTTTTGGGTCTTTCAGGTATAGGATCATGTCGTCTGCAAATAGGGATATTTTGACAGTTTCTTTACCTATTTGTATTCCTTTTATTTCTTCTTCTTGCCTAATTGCTCTGGCTAGGAATTCCAGTACTATGTTGAATAGGAGTGGAGATAGTGGGCATCCTTGTCTGGTTCCTGATTTTAGAGGGAATGGTTTTAATTTTTCTCCATTAAGTATAATGCTGGCTGTAGGTTTGTCATATATAGCTTTTATAATGTTGAGGAACTTTCCTTCTATTCCTAGTTTTCTTAGAGCTTTTATCATGAAATGATGTTGGATCTTATCAAAGGCTTTTTCTGCATCTATTGAGATGATCAAGTGGTTTTTGTCTTTGCTTCTGTTAATGTGGTTTATTACGTTTATTGATTTTCGTATGTTGAACCACCTCTGCATCCCTGGGATGAAGCCTACTTGGTCGTGATGAATAATCTTTTTGATGTGTTGCTGAATTCGATTTGCCATTATTTTGTTGAGGATTTTTGCATCAATGTTCATTAAGGAGATTGGCCTATAGTTCTCCTTTTTGGAGGTGTCTTTGCCTGGTTTTGGGATAAGTGTAATACTGGCTTCATAAAATGTGTTTGGCAGTTTTCCTTCCCTTTCTATTTCGTGGAACAGTTTAAGGAGGGTTGGTATCAGTTCTTCTTTAAAGGTCTGATAGAATTCAGCAGAGAATCCATCAGGTCCTGGACTTTTCTTTTTGGGGAGGCTCTTGATTGCTGCTTCAATTTCATTTTGTGTTATAGGTCTATTCAGGTGATTGATTTCCTCTTGGTTCAGTTTTGGATGATCATATGTATCTAGAAATCTGTCCATTTCTTTTAGATTTTCAAATTTATTTGAATATAGGTTCTCAAAGTAGTCTCTGATGATTTCCTGGACTTCCATGCTGTTTGTTGTTATCTCCCCTTTTGCAGTCCTAATTCTGCTAATTTGGGTTTTTTTTCTCCTCATTTTAGTCAGGTTTGCCAGGGGTCTATCGATCTTGTTTATTTTTTCAAAGAACCAACTTTTTGTTTCATTAATTCTTTGTATGGTTTTTTTGGTTTCTATTTCGTTGATTTCAGCTCTTATTTTTATCATTTCTCTCCTTCTATTTGTTTTGGGATTTGCTTGTTCTTGTTTTTCTAGGAGTTTGAGATGTATCATTAGGTCATTGATTTGGGATCTTTCAATCTTTTTAATATATGCACTCATGGCTATAAACTTTCCTCTCAAGACTGCCTTAGCTGTGTCCCATAGGTTCTGGTAGGTTGTGTTTTCATTTTCATTGACTTCTAGGAACTTTTTAATTTCCTCTTTTATTGCATTGATGATCCATTCTTCATTAAGTAATGAGTTATTTAGTTTCCAGGTGTTTGCATGTTTTTTGTCTTTACTTTTGTTGTTGAGTTCTACTTTTACTGCATTGTGGTCAGATAGTATGCATGGTATTATTTCTATTTTCTTATATTTGCTGAGGCTTGCTTTGTGCCCTAGGATATGATCTATTTTGGAGAAGGTTCCATGGGCTGCTGAGAAGAATGTATATTGTGTAGAGGTTGGATGAAATGTTCTGTAGACATCTACTAGGTCCACTTGATCTATTGCATATTTTAGATCTTGGATTTCTTTATTGAGTTTTTGTTTGGATGACCTATCTATTGATGATAATGGAGTGTTAAAGTCTCCCACAACCACTGTGTTGGTGTTTATATATGCTTTTAGGTCTTTCAGGGTATGTTTGATGAAATTGGGTGCGTTGACATTGGGTGCGTACAGATTGATGATTATTATTTCCTTTTGGTCTATTTCCCCTTTTATTCGTATGGAATGTCCTTCTTTATCTCGTTTGATCAATGTAGGTTTGAAGTCTACTTTGTCAGAGATAAGTATTGCTACTCCTGCTTGTTTTCGGGGGCCATTAGCTTGGTAAATCTTCTTCCAGCCTTTCATCCTAAGCATATGCTTATTTCTGTCGGTGAGATGAGTCTCCTGTAAGCAACAAATTGTTGGATCTTCTTTTTTAGTCCATTTTGTCAAACGGTGTCTTTTGATGGGTGAATTAAGTCCATTAACATTAAGTGTTAGTACTGATAGGTATGTGGTGATTCCTGCCATTTAGTTATCTTAGTTGTTTGAAGGTTTGATTGTGTGTACCTAACTTGATGTTACTCTCTACTGTCTTGCTTTTTCTTATCCTGTGGTTTGGTGCTGCCTGCCTTTTCATGGTTAAGTTGGGTGTCACTTTCTGTGTGCAGGATCCCTTGCAGAATCTTTTGTAATGGTGGCTTTGTGGTCACATATTGTTTTAGTTTCTGCTTATCATGGAAGACTTTTATTGCTCCATCTATTTTGAATGATAGCTTTGCTGGGTAGAGTATCCTGGGGTTGAAGTTATTTTCATTCAGTACCCAGAAGATCTCATCCCACGCTCTTCTTGCTTTTAATGTTTCTGTTGAGAAGTCTGCTGTGATTTTGATGGGTTTACCTTTGTATGTTACTTGTTTTTTTCTCTCTTACAGCCTTCAATATTCTTTCCTTAGTTTCTGAACTTGTTTTAATGATGATATGTCGTGGAGTAATTCTATTTTGATCTGGTCTGTTTGGTGTCCTGGAGGCCTCTTGCATTTGTATGGGAATATCTTTCTCTAGATTTGGGAAATTTTCTGTTCTTATTTTGTTGAATATATTACGCATTCCCTTCGCTTGCACCTCTTCTCCTTCTTCGATGCCCATGATTCTCAAGTTTGGTCTTTTGATGGAGTCGGTGAGTTCTTGCATTTTCTTTTCACAGGTCTTGAGTTGTTTAATTAATAGTTCTTCAGTTTTTCCTTTAATTACCATTTCATCTTCAAGTTCTGAGATTCTGTCTTCTGTTTGTTCTATTCTGCTGGATTGGCCTTCCGTTTTGTTTTGCAGTTCTGTTTCGTTCTTTTTTCTGGGGTTTTCCATATCCTGGCTGTTTTCTTCTTTATTGTTGTCTATTTTTGTCCTGAGTTCATTTATCCATTTATTCATTGTGGTCTCTCTTTCACTTTCGTGTTTATACAGTGCTTCTATGGTTTCCTTTATTTCTTCTTTTGCTTTTTCAAATTCTCTATTTTTATTGTCTTGGAATTTCTTGAGTGTCTCCTGTACATTTTGGTTGACCCTATCCAGTATCATCTCTATAAAATTCTCATTGAGTACTTGTAGTATGTCTTCTTTTAAATTATTCTTGTGGGCTTCATTGGGTCCTTTGGCATAGTTTATCTTCATTTTGTTGGAGTATGGATCTGAGTTTCTGTTCTCTTCATTCCCCTCTGGTTCCTGTACTAATTTTTTGCTGTGGGGAAACTGGTTTCCTTGTTTTTTCTGTCTTCCTGTCATTGTCCTTGGTGTTATTACTGTCCCTGTACTGTGTGTAATTAAGTATTTTCTAGCTTGTAATAATAACAATGGTAATATTGAGAATGGAAGAGTGAGCTGAGATGGAAAGCAAGAAGTTAAAGAAAAGGGGAAAACAAATATACAGACAAGAGGGAGAAAGCAGAACAAGGTATCAGACAAGAGAGTTTCAAAGGTATAAACAGGGAGTGTTAGTGTACTAATCGACAGTAAGCTGAACAGACAATAGAGAGACAGAGGGAAGATTGAAAATCAAAGATAAAAAAAATAAAAAATAAGTATATGAAAGTAATATCTATATATAAAAATGAATTAAAATAAAATGGAAAATAGAAAATTAAAAAAAAAAAAACCAAAAAACTTTCAAGTTTATATGCAATGCAATTTCAGTCTTAATAATTTGGATGTCCGTCTCAATCTCCAGTCCTGGAGTTGGTGCCTCAGATGTTGTTCTGTAGTTGTCTCATCAAAGGGGATGCATAAAGTAGAAGAAAACTACACTCACACACACACAGAAGAAAAAAAAAAAAAAGCCCCACCAAGTGTCCCCAGTTCAAATGCAATACAGTTTCAGTAAGTTTTTCAGCTTGCAGGTGTAATTCGGTTGTTCTCTCATCAAAGGTAGGGAGAAAAAGAAAAAAAAGTGTCTGGAGGCAGTTCTGAGAGTGGTATCTGCAACTGTGGCTTGCCTGCCTGCTGCTCTCAGCCTGTAGCTGGCGGCGTTATTTATGCAGATCTCTGGGGTGAGCTAGCACTCACCTGGTCCCACAGGCTTTGTTTGCTCAGAGTTCTCCTGTGCGGGGGGGGGCCTCTGCTACAGGCTTTCCCCTTTCCAAGCACTGGGAAAGGTGACACTGCCCCGAGTTGTCAGGCCTGTGTGTTTATTTACAGTTCACGTGGGAAGTGGGTCTTCCCTCCTCTCACAAGCGTCCCCGCTCCTGGTTGCTGGGCGCGCCCCACTTCTGCCAGAGCCTCTCCAGCCCGCCTGGCTTGTTTATTTACTGTCCTGGGAACAATTCCCTTCCCCCAATCTTCAGCGCTCAGGGCGCCCCACCCTCTTTCCAGCGTGTCTTAACTGTTCTTATTGCTTAGTACTCAGTTTCTCTTTTTTCCCGGGTGGAGGTCAGTCTGTCCAGGGGGCTATGCTGCTCTGGCCCAGGCTTGTCTGTGGGACTACCGCGGTACCACGAAGCTCACCTGGTCCGCATCTTCCCAAGCCGTATGGGCGCCGGCCACTGGCGGCCCCGGGGGCCCTCCTCGGTTCTCCGTTTAACGTGAAGTGGAGATTCTCTGCGCCGGCTGGAGATGTGGAGGGGTCAAAGTTATGCCTTTTCTCCGTGATTATGCCTGCAAAGTGTGTCTCCAGCGTCTCTCCAAGATTTCACTATAGGAGGGTCGCTTTCTGCTTCCTACCTCTAGCCGCCATCTTGGAATCCTCTCAACTTTTCTTTTTCCTATGTGACCACCCAGAGTGGCTGAGCAAATGCAGGCCAAATACACAGACCATGGTGACCCTTTGCAAAAAGCCCACAAACTCCCTTGAGGAACCAAAGAACCCATCTGATGCTCCATCATCTCCTCCTCTTCCCCTTACCCAGCTACCTCACAAACCAAACATCAACCTACAGGACTCTACCCCCTCCCATTAATTTCTGGAGGGGATAGGGCTCACATTCCTTTTAGAGTGAGTGAACTTAAAGAAATAAAAAAATGATTTAGGAAATTACACAGAAAATTCAGATCAGTACATTCAAGCATTCAGAGAAGTCAGCCAAAACTTTGAACTGAGCTGGAAAGATGTAATGCTATTGCTATCTCAGACCCTTACTTCTCTGGAGAAACAGCAGGTACTTAATCAGTCAGCCAAAGCTGGAGATGATTATCGCTTAGATAAATGTGGACATACAGGCTTCACACTGGGCCCTCACAGGAGAAGGAGGGGAAGAGAAAAGAAAGACAAAGATACTGGATACCTAAAAGGGAATCCCAATTACCAATTCCAGCAGAAGGTCAGGCAGTGCCTAGGTATGACCCTAAGTGGGACCCTGAAAATAACAAGGATGAATGGACCCATAACCACCATATCCACTGCATTCTTGAGGGTCTAAGGAAAGCTAAGATAAAACCCCTTAATTACTCCCAAGGACCTTAGAAACCCCAGTAGCTTTCCTACAGAGACTTAAGGATGCTTTACAAAAGTATACCAATATTGTACCAGAGTCACAGAAGGAGGAAATTGTCCTAAAAGATAAATTTCTAACACAGTCACCACCAGATATCCATAAAAACTTCAAAAATTGGTGGCCAAAGGGATAAGAGATCTAGGCCAATTTGTACATGTAGCCACGTCCATATACTATAATAGGGACTTAGAAAAATAAATAAAAGAAGGACCTGGAGAAGGAAAAAAGAAAGGATAAATGGCAGTAGGCTCTGATTGCAGAGCTCAGAGAGGCTTCCCTGGGGCAGGTCCAATCCAAGGACATGCTTTCAACTGGACAGGCAGCCCATTTTAGGAAGGATTGCCCCCAGAGAAAGCTACCTCCAGGATCCTGCCCCATTTATCAGGGAAAACATTGGAAGGCACACTGTCCTTGGTTCCCAGGGGAATTGAGGCCAGAGTCTACCACCCAATGACAGGTCCCAGGGCCTCCCGTACAGACTCCTGGAACCACCATAAAAGCAGAGGAGCTCCAGGTTATACTTACTATCAAAAAGCAAAAGGTCAGCCTCCTTATTGATACTGGAGCCAGCATCTCAACTATTCCTTTCTCTCCCAGACCCAGGTCCTCCAAGAAAAGTACTGTTTGGAGCATATCAGGCCAGCCTTTAGAGCGTTGTTTCACTCAGCCTTTAGCCTGCTCTTGGGGAGATTTCATTTCTGTCACTCCTTTTTAATTGTCCCAGAAACCCTTATCCTCTGCTAGGGCAAGATGTTCTGTCTAAATTGGGGGTACTTTTACCCCCAGGAGAGTACTTTTGCTTTCCCTTAATAGTAGAACAAGTATACCCCATGGTGTGGATGATGAACATACTGTGGGATGGGCATGAACAGCAGTCCCACTCCTAATTCATCTCAAAGATCTCTCCTGGTTTCCCCACCAAAAACAACATCCTTTAAGGCCAGAAGTTAAGGAGGGGCTAATTCCCATAATCAAAGACTTAAAGAGGCAGGGACTGCTAATAGAATGCTCCAGCCCATGTAATATTTCTATTTTCGGTGTCAGAAAGGAACAAGTGGTGGCTAGTCCAGGATCTCCACCTGTTCAATGAAGCAGTAGTGCCTCTCCACCCTGCAGTTTCAAATCCCTATATGCTTTTAGCCCAAATACCTCCAGGTACTCCTTACTACTCTGTCTTAGACTTAAAGGATGCCTTCTTTTACATTCCTTTACATCCTAAAAGCCAATCTATCTTTGCCTTTAAGGACCCTACAAGAGAGTCTGGACGGGTCACCTGGACTGTCCTCTCCGAGGGATTCAGAGACATTCCCCATCTCTTTGGGTTGGCTCCAACCCAAGACTTGGCAGAGTGGCAATATCCACAAGCTATTCTGCTATAATATGTAGATGACCTCCTGCTCTGTGGACCAACTGAGCTTGCCATTTTATGAACCACTGAATCCTTACTAAACTTCTTAGCAGAGAGGGGTTATAAAACCTCTAAGGAAAAAGCCCAATTGTGTCAGTCTAAGGTTACATATTTAGGTCTTGTCATGGAGAAAGAAATGAGGGCTCTAGGAGAAGATAGAATCTGTCCAATCCTGATGTTTCCTCTACCTAAAACTTTAAAGCAATTGAGGACTGTTTGGAGGGTGACAGGATACTGTAGAATTTGGATCCTGGGATATGCAGACCTAGCCAGGCCCTTATATCAAATCCTTAAGGAAGTAGTTACTGAATGGATTTCATTGTCCCTATTCCTAACAGCAGTTAGGGTGGTCACTGAGAGGGGGGACTTGAAGAATGGACTGCAGGAGGTTAAGGAGACACTTCTTCCCAGGAAATACCCATCTGCATCTGAAAGACACCTCTGTCCTTAGGCAATGCACAAAAAGGCTATAAAAACCCAATCTCCAACCTGAGCCACAGGACCACCAGCTTCCAGGTCCCCCTGGAAAAACCAACACGAGACTCAATCTGGAAAAAGCAATAGAAACAGGAATCAGTAAAAACCTTTCAATCATAATCTAAATGTAAGGGTTGGCAGGAAGGCAAGGAGGGGAAAGGAGATAATGCATGCTCCACCATGCAGTCTTTCTCTTCTTTTCTCTACAAATAAAATCTTTCCAACCTCTGCTGCTGGAGTCTGCCTGTGCTTTCATTCTCAGAGAAGGCTCAAGAACCCTGAACACCTGAAAATTCCTGCACAAGTCATCTGTGCATGAAAAGGATACTGAAAGCTGCAATAGAGAAACAATGGCTTACATATAAAGATAATAACATAGGAATCATCTCAGATCTCTCAGCCCAAACCCTAAATTCCAGAAAATCATGGAACAATGTAATTCAAGCTTTGAGAGAGAATAACTGCCAACCAAGAATACTATATCCAGCAAAGCTGCCCTTCAATCTTGATGGAGAAATAAGGATCTTTCAAAATAAAGATAAGCTAAACCTATTCATGACCACCCACCATGCATTACAAAGGATAGTCAAGGAAATCATTCATATGGAAGATGATGAAAAACAATCACAAGCATGAAAGATCAGGGAAGAATAAAACTCAAAAGGGGAATGGACAAGTCCATGAGAGCTAGAAAAGTTGCAATCATGATCAATTCAGCAAACTAGAAAAACCAAAAGATGAACAAGCCAAAAGTACAGAAAAACCAACATGAGACTCAATCTGGAATAAAGCAATAGAAACAGGAATCAGTAAAAACCTTTCAATCATAATCTAAATGTAAGGGTGTGGCAGGAAGGCAAGGAGGGGAAAGGAGATAATAAGAGAGAATGAGTGCAACAGTAAAACAACAAGAGCAAAAAAGAAATGAATTTGAGGAATGTCAAGTAGCACCTGGCATGAGACCAGAGAAGGATCACCTAGCCCTAGAGGTTAAAATCGCCAATGAAATAATATGTGAACATGTATGGGACAAGCTGTAACCCCCATTTCTGTAACCTGCTCTGAATGGTATATAAGGAATGCCCCCTCTGAGCCACTCATCTGGGATTTGGAGGGCAGCGTTTTCACCTCCTTGTCACTGGCTCAGCATCCCCAGCCTCCCAGGAGGGCCACCCCTGCAATGTGCCACCAGATATATTGATCTGAGGGGAGGGAGCCTCTCTCACAGCAAACTGAGGAGGTGAGTTTCAGTTGCACAAAGGAACCCAAAAAGGCTCAGGGACCAATTTGGGAACCCCGATTATCAGACTGGTAAGAACCCAGGTTCGAATTCAGGCCTGCCACAGGAGGAAGAAGGGGAGGGGAGTCTGATCGCCTCTTAGAAAGACACCCTAGTAACCTCCTTTTGAGGTGAAACCATATCTCTCAGGTTCAGAGAGCAAGGTTCTGTGTGAGAGTGTGAAAGTGTGAGGCTGAGATGCAGCCAGCTACAAAGCAAATGCAGCATCCTGATCCACAGGTTCATGAGAACTCATATAGTCAAGGGTGAGCCCTAACAGAGACTTAGGTCTGGGCTTATATGGACTCACTATGGCCAAGACATGACTGAATCCCCACGAAGGGAGCAGCTGGAGACAAAGCAAATGGTGTTATTTGTTTTCCCCTGTGTGCCAGAGAGAAGGTCCCCTTACCTCCTCTCCACAACCCTCATCCCTTCTGTTTCTTACTCTGTCTTAACATCTAGTAATGGGAGGAACAGAATGAGAACACCCCCCAGAGTGTGTGCTTAAGAACTTTAAAAAGGGATTTAATAGAGATTGTGGAGTCAAAGTGACTCCTGAAAGGCTTAGGACCTTCTGTGAAATAGACTGGCCTGCTTTTGGTGTAGGATGGCCCTCAGAGGGTCATTAGATAAGGTCATAGTCAGTAGAGTTTTTGAAGTGGTTGTAGGGGAGCCTGGATACCCAGATGGTTCCCAATATTGATGGCTAGCAGGATGCAGTCTCAATCATCCACGTGGCTAAAGCCCCACCTAGAGAAAACATGTAGGGTTATGGTAGCCAGGGCAGCAGCAGCTTCCAAGTGCAGGGAAAAATGTAAGAAAAACCAGAGAAACCCATATTAGTAGGGGACCCCTAGTAGACCCTTCCCCCTTATGTTCCACTGACCCTCCTCCTTCATGGAAAATCCTCAGGCTGTGATTGATCTAATGCAGCCCATCATCCAAAATCAAAAATTCACCTAGACAAACTGTTGACATCTTCTTCTGACTCTATTTAATACTGAGGAATGACACCATATAACCTTGGCAACTCTCAAGTGGCTGGAAGATTATGCCCTTGAGGGCATTCTAAATGCCCAAGCCTATGCCCAGGGCCAGGTCCCTGAAGAAGACCCCATCTGGGACTCTAATGATGACTGTGATTACCAGTGACTTAAACAGTACTGGGAGGGGAAAGGCAAGAGGGGAAAACACCACAAAGAGAGACAACAGAAGTCCTCCAAGGGCCAAATGAGAGAGCCTCAGCTAGTTTATGAGCAGCTATGTCAGACCTTCAACCTATTCACCACTTTCAACCCAGAGGTGACTGAAAACCATGGATAATTAATGCAGTCTTTGTCAGCCATGCCAGGGGTATGTAAGACAAGAATTAGAAAAGCTTAAGAGGTTTCCTGCTATGAACACCAGCCAGCTTCTGGAAGTGGCCACAAAAGTCTTTGTTGATAGAGATCAGAAGACTAAATGAGAGCCCAATAGAAAGATAAAAAAGAAGGTGGATTTCTTTGCTGTGGTTCTAGCTGAACAGTTAGGTGGCCCCAGTATGCAGGCCATGGCAGAGGAACAGGCAATCCCTGTGGACAGTGGACAGCACTACCAGAATGGACTCACCATAGAGAGGAGCTAAGACAAGACCCATGTGCCTACTGTTGTCAGGAGGGACACTGGAAAAATGAATGTCCCCAACTTCCCAGGAACTTCCAGAAGGCCTCCTCCCCAGACCAGAGGCAGAGGTCAAGTTATTAAATGAAAGTATTGGTTTGCTCATGGAAGAAGTGGTGCCTGGGAGGAAGACACTGTCAGGCTGGCCACTTTAGATGATTATGAGGAGGACTAGGACAGACCAGGCTCCATTCTACTGGGCCCCCAGGAGCCTATAGTCCAAATGAAGATAGGGGTTCATCTTGTTGACCTAATGGTGGACTCTCACTTTGAATATACCTCCTGTGGTGGTAAAATTAAAGCCAGGAGCTATTTCTGTTAGCCAGAGGCAATACTACATTCCTCACAAGGCCCAAATTAGGATCTAAAATCATCTTGACAAACTACCGCTGTGCAGTCAACTCAGCAATTGTCACTTTACAAACTGTGGTCCCAAATCCATCACACTTTTGGGCCTTATCCCAGCTGAGGCAAAGTTCTTTACCTGCCTATACTTTAAGGATACATTTTTCTACATCTGCCTGGCTGCAGAGAACCAACCCATCTTTGCCTTCCAATGGGAAAGTCCTAATATTGAAGAGAAGGGACAATGGATTTGGTTGCTACAAGTCTTCAAAAACTCTCTCACTATCTTTGGAACTGCCTTGGCATCTAACCCAAAGGCCTTCTCAGCTGACCAGCATGGCTGCACACTCCTCCAGTATGTAATTTGCTTTCTGTTGGCTGGACCAACTCAAGAATATATGAAAGGAACTCTCCTCCTTTTCTCCCTTTTGTAGAAGGTAGGATATAAAGTTTCATGAATGAAAGCCCAGATTAGCCAGGATATTGTCAAATATACCTCAGGTTTCACCTACCATAAAGACAATGTAGACTAGGCCTTGAGAGGAAACAGGCCATTTGTTCCAGTCTAGCCCCCAAGACCCATTTACAGATTAGAGGATTCCTAGGGGCTGCAGATTTCTGCTGGTTCTGGATCCCAAATTATTCTCTTGGCAAAATCCCCTTATGAAGCCACAAAGAGGAGAGAACAGGAAACATGATATGGGGAGAGGAGCAATAAATAAATAAATAAAGCCTTTAAAGAAATTAAGAGGCACTCACAAATGCCCCTGCTCTGGGCCTACCAGATGTGATGAAGCCCTTCTTCCTATATGTACATGAGAGACTGGGGAAAGCTGTGGAAGTCTTGACCCAGCTGCAAGGTTCCTGTGGCCTATTTATCAAAGCAACTTGATGCAGTTTCCCCAGGCTGGTTGCCATGCCTACGCACCTGGGGCCCACTGCCATCTTGGTGGCTGAAGCAGACAAACTTACTTTGGGACAAGAACTCACAGCCTGAGTTCCCCACTCTGTTTTAAAGTATGGACAAAAAATTCTGGAATTGCTAGAAGCTGTATGGGCCTCTAAGCAAGTAGAGGTCGTACCCTGCTGAAGGCACCACAAGGGGGAGACAACAGCTATTTGGGGAAACTGAAAAGCTGATCAAGAAGCCAAACAAGCAGCTCTCACAGGAGGACAAATTTTAACCTCACTCACAACTGCCATATTCCCATGCCCTTTATCTGAATGGGACCCCTGGTATACTTCGCAAGAATAGGCTTGGTTTGAGACTGAAGGAGAAAATTTTCTACTGGGCAGATGATGGAAGTCTGCCCAAGGCTGTATTGCAATTCCAGAATCACTAGCTCACACATTTGTCAAGCAGTTCCATGAAGGAATTCACTCAGGGAAAACAGCTCTCAAGACCACCTTGGCCCAGCATTTTATGTCCCCAAGCTCTCAAGCATATATGAGAGATACAGTCTGTGTGCCAAAAGCAATCCCAAACAAGGGCCAAGAGTGCCACCATTAGTGCAAAATATTGGAGGAACTCCTTTTAAAAACCTGATTGTGGACTTTACCAAGATGCCACAGGCCAGAGGATGTAAATATTTGCTGGTGTTTGTCTGCACCATCTCAGGATGGATAGCAGCCTTCCCTATTCAGACTGAGAAAGCCCAGGAAGTGGCCAGACCCCTGTTAAATGAAATCATCCCTCAGTTTGGAATACCTGTGTCTACTGGATTGGACAATGAGCTGGCCTTTGTGGTTGAAGTGGTACAGTTGGTGGCTAAGGGCTTAGGATTGACTTGGAAGCTGCACATGGCCTACTGACTCCAGAGTTCAGGGAGAGTAGAACCTATAAATAGGACTCTAAAATTGCAGTTAGATAAACAATGCCAGGAGACCCACCTACAATGGAAGTAGTTACTGCCCATAGCCTTCCTCAGGATTAGGTCTAGCCCCACCAAATGGACAGGTCCCTCCCCTTTTGAAATTCTTTTTGGGCTCCCACCCCCCTTTAGTCAAAGGCCTGTGAGAAGACCTTAAAAAAATGAGTGACCTCACCCTGAGACAGCACAAACAGGACCTTGGGTTGATTCTCTCAAAAATCAATGACTTGGACTAAAGGAGTGTCTCAAGTGGTAGAGTGCTCACTTTGCAGGAGCAAAGCCCTGAGTTCAAGCCTCAGTCCCACCCCCCCAAAAAAAGAAAGAAAAAAAATCAATGACTAAGCAATAGAGACACTCCCCATTTGCCTGACAACTCCTACACATGCTTATAAACCAGGAGATGCTGTTTGTGTAAAGGAATAAAATGTTCAATCTCTAAAGCCCTACTGGAGGGACCCTTTAGCTGTTGTTTTTCCATCCCCACTGCAGTTAAGGTAGCAGAGATCATTCTCTGCATCTACCAAAGCTGAGTAGCTCATTGCTCTCACATGGGTGCTCCAGATCACTGCAGGAGTGCAGGACCCTGCTCCCAGGAGACAAGACACCATGAATGACAAGACATCAGCCCTGCTCTAGTCATTTTGGAAACTGACCAGTCTACGCACAGTGGAAGCTTGAGTAGTCACCCATCTCACCTTTGAGGATGAGTCCCTTCCATGTTTTCTTCTTGCTAATCTTGGTCAGCTTTCTGCCTGGGGACTCCCAGGCCTTGGACTGTGACTCATGTATGTGCACTGCCTAAGTGGAAAGTATTGTTACCAAAACTCTGTTTCTCCACACTTATTATTCTTGTGCAGACCTAGAAGGATGGTGTCCCAGTGACCTGTTTGGGGGCTGGTTCTGAACTCTAAGAAGGTTCGAGACCTTGCCTTAGGAGCATGCCTGATATTACCCTGCATAATCCCCCTGGTACTGTGGTCCTTTAGGACCATTATGGAATATAAACCCTTCAATCAAGATGGTGCTCCTTGACCCAGAAGTGGGTCTGAGCATCAAAGGGGGGAATGTGGCAGGAAGGCAGGGAGGGGGGAAGGGAAATAATGATAGACAATGAGGGAGATGAGAGGAAATGAGTGCAACAGGAAAACAAAACAAACAAACAAAAAACAGATTTGAGGAATGTTAAGTAGCATGGGGTAAGACCAGAGAAGGGTCACCTCACCCTAGAGATTAAAATAGCTAATGAAATAATGTGTGACTATGTATGGGACAATCTGTACCCACCATTTCTGTAACCTGTTCTAAAAGGTATATAAGAAAAGCCCCCTTTTTTCTTGGGCTCAGCCTTTGGACTCGAGTCTGCTAAGTTGCTGCTGGCTTGCTTAATGAACTTGCTTCCTGAAATCTTTGGTGCCCTATTTCTCTGTCTGAGTTGTCCTACAACAAGGGGACTTAATTCTCCCATTAAAAGGCACAGATTGTCTGATTAAATCAAAAATCAAGATCTAACAATTTGTTTTCTTCAAGAAACACACCTTACAACCAAAGACACACACAAACTAAAAGTGAAAGGTTGCAAAAAGATTCACCAGACATGTAGGAACCAAAAGCAAGCAGAAGTAGTTATGTCATATCAGACAAAGCAGATTTTATGAAAAAAAATCAGTCATAAGTGCTGAAGAAGATCATATCAATAAAATGAATAATCTAGGAAGAAGATATAAAAATTCTAAGTAAATATGCATCAAATATTGGTGCCTCCAAGTTCATAAAGCAAGCACTCCTGAGATTAAAGGAACAGATAGGTCCATACAATAATAGTGGGAGATCTCAACAAACCACTCCCATCCACAGACAGAACATCCAGATAAAAAATTAGCAAACATATCCAAAAACTACATAATACTGTGGATGAAGTGGCTTAGCAGACATTTGCAGAGTATTCCATCCTACAGAAGCATATTACATATTTTTCTTAGCAGCCCACAGAACTTTCTCCAAAATACATCACATCCTTGATCATAAAGCAAATCTCAAAAAATACGAATACAAATATATATATATATACATAAATGTATATGTATACATATATATGTGTCTGTGCATGTGTGTAAGGAATATATAGAGAGAACATAATTGAATAAAATTATAAAGAAATAATAAGGAAAACTAGAAAAATCAGTTGCATTTCTATACAAAAGCAATGAACAGTTTGAGAAAGAAATCAAGAAAATAATACCATTCATGATAGCTTAAAAAATTAAAATACCTAGGAATAAATTTAATGAATGAGGTGACACATACAATGAAAATTATAAATTACTAAAGAAAGAAATCAATGAGGTCATTAGAAGATGGAAGGTTATCCTATGCTTATGGATCAACAGAAACAATCCTGTGAAAATGTCGATACTACTGAAAGCACTCTATATGTTGAATGCAATCTCCATCAAAATTCCAATTATATTCTTCACCAATATAGAAAATTCTTCCCTACAGTTTATATGGAAACAGAAAAGACCTCAAATAGCCAATGCAATCCTAAGCAGAAAGAGCAATGCTGAAGGTATCACAATACTTGACTTCAGTCTATACTACAGAGTCACAGTAACCAAAACAACATGGCACAAAAGCAGACATGAAGACAAATGGAGTAGAACAGAAGACCCAGACACAAACCCACACAACTACAGTCATTTGGGAGGAAGAGTGCCTGCCTAGCAAGTGTGAGGTCATGGGTTCAAATTCAAGTACCACCAAAAAACTAAGTCCTCTTTTACTAAACTTCTAATTTGGCCACTTAAAACTGACTTATCGTATGATCTTTCCTATCACAAAACGTAGCATCTTCTACCTTACAAATGCTAAGTTCCAAAACCTAGGAGTTATCTTTGAGTGTTCTTTTTTTCAACCTCATATCTTGTCATTAGCAAATCCTATCTATTCTGCTTGTTTAAGAAGTCTTTGCTTGCTTCATGGTTATGAAGCTGTTCACTTATTTCTTCTTATAAAAACTTCACTGTTTAACCTTTAATTTTTAGATTTGACATTATTTGTGTGTGTGTATTGTAAGTAGGACCAAAATACATTTTCCATCTTGATTTCCAACTGACCCAAGCCTATTTATTGAAAATGCTATCCTTTCCCCATGGGCATTTTTTCATAAATCCATATTGTCTACTCTAATCCATTGGTTTACTTAGCTATAAATATTACTATATCATTATAGTTGATACTTATATCTGAAAATGTAAATACTATAAATGTATTTCTTTCTCTAACTAATTTCTTTTTTGGTACTGGAGTTTGAGCTCAGACTCTTGTACTTTCTAGGCAAATGCTTTACCACTTGAGCTACAACCCCAGCCAATTTTATTTTTGAATTATCATACATTAATAATATGAAGGGATTTCATTGTTATGATTCTATACATGCACACAGTGTACCTTAAGCATGTTCATTCTTCCATTATGTTTCCACTCCACTTTCCTCCCATCACCCCTTTTCCAGACAGTGATTGGTGGATCTCATTATGTTGTCTTCATGTGTATATATGTAGCAAATCTGGATTCTCTTTGTCATTCAGTATCCTTTACTTTCTACCTCCTCCTTCTGCTGATATCCCTAGACACTTCCCCATATTTTCAAGTGTTATTATTATTATTATTATTGTCATTATCATCTAATTTTTGGTCTAGCTTTCACAAATGAGCAAGAACATGCACTATTTGGATTTTTGAGCTTGGTTTATCTTGCTCAGCATGATGAACTAGAGTTCCATCCATTTTTCTACAAATGACATATTTTCATATATATATATAAATAATTTCATATTTACATATATATAACTGAATAAAGCTGCAATAAACATGGGTATGTAGTTATCTCTCTTGTATTTGATTTACACTCTATGCCTAAGAATGGTATGGTGGAGTCATAAGTCTACTACACAAGTAGTAGACTACTTTTAGGTTTTGAGGAATATCCATAGTGATATGATTTCCATATTGATTGCATAGTTTACATGCTCACCAACAGTATTTGAGGATTCTTTTTCTCCCCACATCCTTGCCAATATTTCTTGTTGTTTGTTTTTTGTTGATTGCTAATCTGACTAGGGTGACAGAGAAACTTAGGGTAGTTTAGATTTGCATTTCCTTTGTGGTTAAGGGTGTTGAACATTGTTTCACGTATTTGTTAGTCATTTAAAGGTCTTCTCAACTGAGGCCAATAGGAAAAGGGGACCAGGAACTAGAGAAAAGGTTAGATTAAAAAGAATTAACCTAGAAGGTAACACCCACGCACAGGAAATCAATGTGAGTCAATGCCCTGTATAGCTATCGTTATCTCAACCAGCAAAACCCCTTGTTCCTTCCTATTATTGCTTATACTCTCTCTACAACAAAATTAGAGATAAGGGCAAAATAGTTTCTGCTGGGTATTGAGGGGGGGAGCGGGAGGGGGTGGAGTGGGTGGTAAGGGAGGGGGTGGGGGCAGGGGGGAGAAATAAACCAAGCCTTGTATGCACATATGAATAATAAAAGAAAAATGAAAAAAATAAATAAATAAAAATAAAGGTCTTCTCATCACTGTCAATTCAATTAATTTCCCCATTTATTAATTGGACTATCGGGGGGTTTTGCTGTTCAGTTTTTTGAGCTCTTTGTATATTGTGGATACTGATCCTTTGTCTGTAGAATAGCTGATGAAGATTTTCTACCATTCTGTGGCTTATCTCTTGATTCTGGGAACTGTTTCTTTTCATGTCCAAAAACTTAATTTGATGCAGTCCCATTTGTTAATTTTTGCTTTTATTTATTTTTATTTCCTGTGCAATGAGAGTCCTATTCAAAAAATAATGATGTAGACCAGTATCTTCCAGCATTTTCCCTGAATTTACTTCTTTAAGATTTCACTTCTTTAGGATTTCACTTCTATTCTTGATCCTTTGCATTTTCATTATAATATGAAAATAGCTTATCAACTTATGCACACACACACATATGTGCACATGGCCAATATATATGCTGGGGTGTGTGAGATTTACACATGACTTTGAAGATAATTGACAAAAGTAGGGAGAAGACATTAACAGGCCCTTAACAAAAAAGAATATTCAAATGACCAATACATGTATTAAAATGTCATTATTCATGAGAAAAATTCTAATTCTAAAACCTAGCAAGATTTCATTAAACATTCATCAAATGTCTACAGGGAAAATCACAGAAAATACCAAGTTTTGATAAGAATATGGAGCAGCTAGAATTTTTAGATAGCAATGCTTTAGAAGACCATTTGTCAATAGCTGGTAAAAATGACCAAATATATGTTCTATTACTTAGCAATTTCCCATCTAAAGTAAACCCAACAGAAAAAGACACAAGGAGAGAGGTAGGGCAATTTAGTGGCTTAAAAGTTTCCTCCATTTGACTCTGTGCATGAAGGAGAGACAATATATTCTGAAGAGAGAAAGAAATGAAGAGTATGGTGAGTCAAGAAAGATCTATAGGACAATTGAAAAGCATGGAGAAATAGAATGGCAATAGAGAAAAATGGAAACAGTCTGCAGCTCCAACCCCAGCTTTCCCAAGGGGAGAGGAAAACAAAATTGCAGCCACAAGATAAGCCAGGTGGCCCTGGCAACAGACTGGCAGACTCGGCTTCAAGATAAGCCCTCACTTCTCATATGAGAATTTGGTATTATGCTGACTACTCTTGCATGTAAGGCTAGCATTGGAGAAGAAAGATATTTTGTCACACCCCATCTTGGATATTTGCCTATTATTTGAGACTATGCTAATTTGAGGACCTGAAAACAAGGAGCTGGGAGCCTGAAAACACTGTCCAGGTCTGAGACAGTCACAACCAGAGATGTAAAGAAGGGGAAATTTTTGACATGAACTCTCTGAGAATTTTAAGCAGCAGGGAGCCTGGGAGGTGAAGGATATAGTTGTCAGTTGTCCTGCCCTCTTTGGTTTGGAGAAAGCCCCATTGACTATGAGTTGCTGTCAAAACAGAGTTCTGGGCCTATGGCAGGATCATGACATAAAAGAAGGGGAGTATGCAAGCTTAAGGTATAGAAAATGTAGGCAAATATTGAGAAAGAGATTATCATTCAGGTATAGGAAGCTTTTAAAACAACAAAAAGTCAAGACCAGAGAAGAAACTTCTCCATTTCATATTACAGCTAAAACACTGAGCATACATAAAAAGTGCAGAATATTTAAAACTACAAGAGAGAAACACCATGTCACATATAAAGGCAACCCTATCAGCATAACAGCAGATTTATCAACAGAAACTCTAAAAGCAAGGAAGGCATGGAATGATGTATTTTAAGCACTGAAAGAAAACAGCTGCCAATCTAGATTACTGTATTCAGCAAAGCTATTCTGCACTATTGATTGAGAAATAAAAACCTTCAGCAATAAACAAAAAGTAAAGGAATTTATGGCCAATAACCCAGCACTGCAGAAGATAAGTAAAGAATTCCTACACACAACAGAGGAAGATAAACACAACAATGGAAATATGGGAAAGAATAAATTTTACTAGATGAGTAAATAGCACGTGAGGTTTAGGAAAGAATCAAACAAAAAAACCAACAAAATGACACACATACCTTTTAATAATAATAAGTCTGAATGCTAATGATCTGAATCCTCCAATCAAAAGACACAGACTGGTAGATTATATGCTTTGAAAAAAGACCCAATAATTTGTTGTGTACAAGAAATTCACCTCACAGGAAAGGAAAGAAAGAGAGAGAAAGAGAGAGAGAGAAACAAACAAACAAACAAAAGAGAAGGAAGAAAGGAAGGAAGGAAGAAAAGAAAGGAGAAAAGAAAAAACCTATCACAGGTTTAGTATGAAAGGATGGAAAATATATTTCAAAAAATGGAACCTGAAAACCAGTAGTACTTATATTCATATATGACACAGGTGACCTCACAAGGAAACACCCTGTCAGCTACCTTAAATGAACAAAAAAAGTACTTAAAAAAATAAAAACAGATAAGAGGAAGGCAGAATATGCTCTGTCTGGGAGTGTTGGTGGGGGAGGTTGTGGGGAAAGGGTGTAGGAGGATAAATATGGTGCCAATATTGTGTACATATGTATGTAAATGGAAAAATAAGACCTGTTGAAATTATTCCAGGAATGGGGAGGAATGAAAGAGAATGATGGAGGGTGTGAATTCAACTATGATATATTGTAATAACTTTTGTAAATTGTACAATGTACCCTCCCAGCACAATAATGATAGATAGGTAGATAAATAGGTAGATAGACAGATAGATAGAAGATAGATAGATAGATAGATGATAGATTAAAAAGACAAAAAAACAAAAAGTGACCTCAAACAAAAACTACTAAGAAGGAACTATGAAGGTCACTTCATTCTGGCAAAGGGAAAAATCCATCAAGTGGATAGAACAATTATAAATATATGCACTGAGGACTGGGAATGTGGCTCAAGTAAAGTGCACTTGCTTAGCAAGCAAAAGGCCCTGAGTTGAAATCAGTACTGATTTTTAAAAAAACACAAAAAATAAAATAAAATAAAAACATATATGCACCAAACATCAGCACACCCAATTTCATAAAGCAAACACTACAGCATATAAAAGTATACACAGACCCCCCAACATAATGGTAGGTGATTTAATACTCTGAACTCACCAATAGATATATAATTACAAAAAAAATCTACAAAAAGCTTCAGAATTAAGTGATACTATAAAATCAAATGAACTTAACTGACATCTACAGAATATTCCATCCAACCACTATAGAATGTACCTTCCTTTCAACAGCCCACTGATCTGTCCCCAAAATAGATCACATTTTAAGCTATTAAAAACTCTCAACAAATAAAACTGAAATAGCTTCCTGTATTTTCTCAAACCACCATTAAATAAAACTAGAAACAATGACAAGAAATAAAACAGAAAATATTCAAACATATGAAGAAATAAAAGGAGGTAAATCATAATGTTCTTAGGATCAAATGAAAATGAGAAGGCTGAGATCAGGAGGATGGTGGTTCCAGGCCAACTTGGGCAAAGAAGTTTGTGAGATTGCATCTCAGTGGAAAAAGCTGGACATGGTGGGATACACCTATCATCCAGTTATGGTAAGAAGCATAAATAGGAGGACCATGGTCCAGGCCAGCTTAAAAGCAAAAAAATGAGACCCTATCTTAAAATAATTAAAGCATAAAGGGTTGGAAAAATGGCTCAAATGGAAGAGCCCCTGCCTAGCAAATTCAATGCCCTGAGTTCAAACCCCAGCATCATGCACACACACACACACACACACACACACACACACACACACAAAAGAAACAAAACACAATTTGTTAGAATCTTTGGGATGCAGCAAAGGCAGTGCTAAGAGGAAAGTTTATGACTCAATGCCTTCAAAAATCAGTAATATCTCAAACAAATAAGAGATGATTCACCTCAAGCTCTTAAACAATAAGAATAAGACAAAACCAAAGTCAGTATAGGGAAAGAAATAATGAAGATCAGGACAGAAATTAATGCAATGGAGACTTTAAGAATGACACACTGAATGAATGAAACAGTGTTGGTTCTTTGAAAAGATAAACAAGATTAACAAGCCCTTATACAAACTAAGAAAGTGGGAAGACTTAAATCAACAAAATTAGAAAAGAAAAAGAAATCATGACAAATAGCAATGAAATTCAAAGGATCATTAAGGAATAATTTGAAAATTTGTATTTCAATAAACTGGAAAAAATGAACAAATTTCTAGATTCATACGAACTATGAAAATTTAAACAAAAGGATGATATATAAAAAGATGATTTATATAATAAGAGTAAGATTGAAACAGTAATAAATTATCTCAACAAAGAGAACCCCAGGATCAGAGAATTCATTGCTGAATTCTACCAGACCTTTAAAGAAGAGGTAACACCAATGTTCCACACACTACTTCATAAAATAGAAAGGGAAAGAATGCTATCAAACTCATTCTATGAGCCAATATTACCAAAACCAGATAAGGCATAAATGAAATAAAAATTATAGCCCAATTTCCTTGAAGAATGTAGGCACAAAAAATGCTCAATAATTACTTGCAAAACAGTTTCAAAAGATCATGCACTGGTATTGGCATGAAAGCAGATATGAAGACCAGTGGAACAGAATAGAAGACCCAGATATGAATCCATGCAGCCAAGCCCACCTGATTTTTGACAAAGACGCCAAAAGCATATGATGGAGAAAACACATCCTCTTCAACAAGTGTTGCCAGGAAAACTAGATATCTGATTGAAGGGAACTGAAACTAGATCCAAATCTTTCACCCTTTATAAGTATCAATTCAAAGTGGAGCAAGTACCTTAATATAAGACCTGAAACTATGAAACTAGTACATAAAGAGCAGGGTGAACACTGGAATTAATAGGTATAGGCAATGACTTCCTGAATAGAACTAAAATAGCTCAGCAACTAAGAGAAAAGATTGAGAAATGGGACTACATGAAATTAAAAAGCTTCTGTAGAACAGAAGAAATGGTTACCAAATTCACCATTTCATTGATCTCATGATGATTTCAAGATTTAAAAATTCTATATTTATCTTATATAGGAAAACATCAACCATATTCACCTTCTTGACTTCCTTCTTTTACTCTCCCTCTCTCATATGTGACCTCCCTTTAGCATGACCTGTTTTTCATAATATTGCTTATATTTGTATTAGGTCTATATGTAGAAACATATGAGAGAAGACATCCAGCTTTTGACCTTCTCAACTTGGCTAACTTCATTTAAGATGATGTTCTCCAGTTCTATCCATTTACCTGCTAATGAAAAAATTTCATTCTTTTTTGTGGCTGAATAAAATTCCATTGTATCTAAATACCACAGTTTCTTAATCCATTCATCAGTGGTGGGGCATCTTGCTGTTTCCGTGGCTTAGCTATTGTGAGTAATGCTGCAAAAAGCATGGGTGTGCAGGTACCCTTATTGTAACCTGACTTACATTCCTTTGGGTATACCCTTAGGAGTGGAATTGCTAAATCATATGGCAAATCTATTTTCAGATTTTTGAGGAGCTTCCATACCATTTTCTACAGTGGCTGTACTAATTTACCTCTCCACCAACAGTGTATGAGGGTTCCTTTTTCCCTGCATCTTCAGCAACTTTTGTTGTTGTTTGTGTTCTTAATGATAGCCATTCTAATAGGAGTGAAGTGGCTTCTTAAAGTGGTTTTGATTTGCATTTCCTTTATGGCCAGGGATGTTGAGTATTTTTTCATGTGTTTTTTTGGCCATTTGGACTTCTTCCTTTGAAAAATTCTGTTCAGTTCATTTGCCCATTTCTTTATTATGTCATTGATTTGGGGAGAGTTTAGCTTTTTGAGCTTCCTGTGTATTCTGGTTATTAATCCTCTGTCAGATATAGCTGGCAGTAATTTTCTCCCATTCTGTAGGCAACCTCTTCAATTTGGTGACCATTTCTTTTGTTGTGCAGAAGCTTTTTAATTTCATGTAGGCCCCTTTCTCAATGTTTTCTCTTAGTTGCTGAGCCATTTTAGTTCTATTTAGGAAGTCATTGCCTATGCCTACTAATGCCAGCGTATTCCCTGCTCTTTACTGCACTAGTTTCAAAGTCTCAGGCCTTAGTCAGCTGCCAGTGGTTCATGTCTGTAATCCTAGCTATTCAGGACACAGAGATCAGGAGGATCACACTTCAAGGTCAGCCTAGGCAAATACTTCATGAGGCTCTATCTCAAAAAAAAATCCATCACAATAAAAGGGGGGCTGGGGGAGTGGCTCAAGGTGTAGGCCCTGAGTTCAAGCTCCAGTACTGTAAAAAAAAAAAAAAGAAAGAAAGAAAAAGAAAAAGAAAGTGACTAAGGGAGAAAGAAGAAAAATAGAGAAGAACCAATTTGAGTTGTAATACATACATATGGAACTGTCACAAGGAAATTCCCAGTGTAGCTATCTTAAACAAACAAAAATGTCATTTTTTTCTTTTACAAAATTAGAGAATAGGAGGGCAGAACTAGTCCTGTCTATGGTGTTGGTGCCAGTAGGGGGAGGAAGGATTTGGGGAAAGGGTGGAGGAGAGTGAATATCATACAAATACTGTGTACACATGTATATAAATGAAAAAATGAGACAATTAAAACTATTCCAGGAATGAGGGAGAAAAAATAAAAGAGAATAATGGAGGGGGTAAAGTATGATATATTGTAAGAACTTTTGTAAATGCCATAATGCACCCCAGAAAAACAATAAAATAAAGAAAGAAAAAAGGTCATCCACCATGATCAAGTTGCTTCTATTCCAGGGATTCCAGGAATGCAAGATTTATCAACATATGTAAGTCAATAGAACTAATACAGCAGATAAACGGAATAAAGTATGAAAATCACATGGTCATTTCAATAGCAGCAGAAAATGCATTTGATAAAATTCACATTCCGTCATGATAAAAAACTAGGATAAGAAACTAGGAATGAAAGGGAGAAAAAATGCTGTGCAATATCATATTAACTGGAGAAAAGCTGAAACCATGTCCTCCAAAGTCAGGAACAAGACAAGGGTGTCCATTCTCTCCACTCTTGTTTAACACAGTAATTAAATTCTTGGCCAGAGAAATGAAGCCAACAAAACTAAAGGGATACAAATAGGAAAGGAAGAAATCAAATTTCCCAATTTGCAGATGATATGATTCTATATTTAAAAGACCCTAGAGACTCCGCAAGAAAACACTTTTGGCAAATTAGCAGGAGACAAAAGTAACATAAAAATTAGTAGCTTTTCTATATATCCATAATGAACAAGATGAGAAGAAATCAGAAAAAGTAATCCCATGTATTGTAACTTAAAAAAATGCCTAGGAATAAACCTAACTAAAGAGGTGAATGATCTGTATAATGAAAACTATAAAGTATTGTACAAAGAAATTGGAAAAGATACTATAATATGGAAAGAACTCCCATGGTCATGAATTGTTTGTCAGAATAAATATTTTGAAAATGGATATACTACTAAAAACAATCTACAAATTCAATGTAATAACCATCAAAATTCCAGTGTTTTTCCTTATAGAAGTAGAAAAAAAAATGAATCCTAACATTCATATGGAGGCATAAAAATACAGAGTAGCCAAAGCAATCCTAGCAAAAAGAGGATTGCTGGAAGCATCACAATACCTGATTTCAAATTATACTACAGGGGCCTAGTAACAAAATCAGCATGGTACTGGCAAAAACAAACAAATAGACTAATGGAACAGAAATCCCAGAAAAAAATCCACACAACTATAGCCATCTTATTTGAAACAAAGTTGCCAAAAATATTCATTGGAGAAAAACTGGATATATATCTGTAGAAGACTAAAACTAAACCTTCACTTTTGACCCTATACAAAAGTCAACTCAAATAATCAAAGACCTAACTATAAGACTTGAAACTTTTAAACTACCATAAGGAAACACTTGAAGATTTAGGCACAGGCAGTGCCTTCCTGAATAGGACTTCAATTGCTTCAGAAATAAGAACAAGTTCTGTTTAGTTCACTTGCCCATTTCTTTATTGGCTCATTAGTTTTGGGAGAATTTAGTTTTTTAAGTTCCCTATATATTCTGCTTATCAGTCCTTTGTCTGATGTATAGAAGAAATTCAAATGGCCAAAAAACACATGAAAAAATGCTCACCATCCCTAGCAATAAAGGAAATGCAAATTAAAACCACACTAAGATTCCACCTCACCCCTGTTAGAATAGCCATCATCAGCAACACCACGAACAACAGGTGTTGGTGAGGATGCAGGGAAAAAGGAACCCTCATACACTGTTGGTAGGAATGTAAACTAGTACAACCACTCTGGAAACAATTTTGGAGGTTACTTAAAAAGCTAGACATTGATCTACCATTTGATCCATCAATACCACTCTTGGGGATATACCCAAAAGACTGTGACACAGGTTACTCCAGAGGCACCTGCACACCCATGTTTATTGCAGCACTATTCACAATAGCCAAGTTACGGAAACAGCCAAGATGCCCCACCACTGACAAATGGATTAAGAAAATGTGGTATCTATACACAATGGAATTTTATGCAGCCATGAAGAAGAACGAAATGTTACCATTCACTGGTAAATGGATGGAATTGGAGAACATCATTCTGAGTGAGGTTAGCCTGGCCCAAAAGACCAAAAATCGTATGTTCTCCCTCATATGTGGACATTAGATCAAGGGCAAACACAACAATGGGATTGCACTTTGAGCACATGATAAAAGCGAGAGCACACAAGGGAGGGGTGAGGATAGGTAAGACACCTAAAAAATTAGCTAGCATTTGTTGCCCATAACGCAGAGAAACTAAAGCAGATATCTTAAAAGCAACTGAGGCCAATAGGAAAAGGGGACCAGGAACTAGAGAAAAGGTTAGATCAAAAAGAATTAACCTAGAAGGTAACACCCACGCACAGGAAATCAATGTGAGTCAGTGCCCTGTATAGCTATCCTTATCTCAACCAGCAAAAACCCTTGTTCCTTCCTCTTATTGCTTATCCTCTCTCTACAACAAAATTAGAAATAAGGGCAAAATAGTTTCTGCTGGGTATTGAGGGGGTGGGGGGGAGAGGGAGGGGGCGGAGTGGGTGGTAAGGGAGGGGGTGGGGGCAGGAGGGAGAAATGACCCAAGCCTTGTATGCACATATGAATAATAAAACAAAAAAAAACTATTAATAAAACTAAGTAAACTAAGAAAAAAAAAGAGACTTTGAATTACTAATTAAATCTCTTTATCAGCTAAAGAATTACTCAAACTTCATATTTCTTTGTGATTTAGTCCTTGCAGATTTTATGTTATAAGTAATTTGTCCTCTTTCTGTGGGTTATATAATTTGCTACTGCATAAATTTTCATAGTATACTTTTATAATCTTTTTAATTTCCATAGAATTAAGAGTCATATACCCATTTTCACTGTCACTTTTAGTAATTTGCATCTTCTCTCACTTTATTATTCTATCTAGCTAAAGAAGTGTCAGCTTTTTTCATCTTTTCAAAGGATCTTTAGTTCCACTGATATTTTGCTGCTATCTTTGTTTTCTCTGCTGTAATCTTTATTACTTCCTTCTTTTTTGTTATATTCAGTTTTTGTTTGTTTTCCCTTTTATATCACCTTTTGGGTATAAATTTTTGTTGTTGATTTGCAGTCTTTCTTGTTTTTAATCTAAGAATGTATACCTTCATATTTTTCCCTTAAGATTGCTTTCATTTTATCACATAAGGTTTCGCATTCTTTTTAATTTGGGTTTTATCTAAATATTTTCTAAATTTTCTTGTGATTAGCTTTTTCATCAATGCTAAGGTGTGGTTTTTAATTTTCAAAAATGTATGAAATTTCCAATTTTACTTCGATTTATTGATTTTTAATTTTATCCCATGTGATAAGGAAAAAGATACTTTTTGATATTTATCTCTTAGAATCAATTGGGACTTAATTTGTGTCCTACCACTTGCCTCTTCTGGTAAACATCCCATGCCATGTGCACCTGAGGAGAGCATGTATGCTGTTATTACTAGGTAGAGTGGTTTTATATGACTAATATGCACATTCTGATATTTGCAAAAGGTTATTTTTTGCCAAAACTGTATCTTTCAAGTTCTGGAATGCATTCTGCCTGTCATTATGTTGAGGTAATGGGATGGGTGGCTGGTAGTTCCTGTGCTAAAAAGATGAAATAAAATTAATCCCAATTTACTACATAAAAAAAAAAACATGTTAATATAAGACCTGAAACCTTGAAGTTAGTACAGGGAAAACCAGGGAAACACTGGAATTAATAGGCATAGGCAAGGACTTCCTCAATAGAACTCAAATATCTCAGCAACTAAGAGAAAGGACTGACAAATCTTGGGTCTAACTGAAATTAAAAAGCTTCTGCACAACAAAAGAAATTGTTTCTAAATTGAAGAGGCTCCTCAAAGTATGAGAGAAAATCCTTGCCAGCTATACTTCTGACAAGAGTTTGATAACCAAAATATGCAGGGAGCTCAAAAAGTAAACTTCCCCAAATTCAATGAACCAATGAAGAAATGGGAAAAAGAACTGAACAGAACTTTATCAAACAAAGAAATCCAGATGAATAAAAAAACACATGAAAAAAATGTTACACATCTTTGTCCATAAAGGAAATGCAAATCAAAAGTACATAAAGATTCCACCTTGTTTTCCAAGATGGCAACTAAAGGGAGGAAGCAGATAGCATGTGTTCCTTAAAGTAAAAATTTTCCTGAGATGCTGGAGACACACTGGACAGGAAAAACCACCAAGAAGAGGCAAAACTTCGACACCTCCGCACCCCCAGCCTGCACTTAGCTCCTGCACATCACAGAATATGGAGAAACCAGGAGAGCTCCTACACTACCAGCCATGGGCTCTGACCCCACTTGGCAGATCCACAGGTGAGCAATAAGCAGCACATAGTTCTACCACAGCCTCCCCCAAGAAAAATCAGCATAGACCACTGGACAGAATGACCCCAGCCCTGCAAAATAAATAAATAAATAAATAAAACTGAATAATAAACAAGCAACTGAAAAAAAGGACATGTAGCAAAGAGGGCGGGGCACCCTGAGCTCTGGAGTAAGGGAGAGGAGCGCTTCCCCATGTGGCATGCTCTGCCCAAGAGTGGGGGAGGGGAATTTCCCCACACGAACTCTAAATAAACAAGCTTGAAGAAGAAGGTGGGAGTGGAGGCCCCCACAGAGAGCTTGGAGAGGGGAAGGCTTTCAACAAAGGCTGATGAGAGGCATGCTCCAGCACAGAGAGGGGGAGGAGCACTTTCCCACATGAACTGTAAATAAGTAAGGACCGCAATTTCAACAGGCTGGTAGGGCCAAACACTGGAGAAAAGAAAAGGCGCAGGCATCCAGAATAACCTTAAATAAACAAAGCCAGAAAAAACTAGTAATGTACAGAGGTAAACCCATCAAAATCAGAGCAGATTTCTCAACAGAAACATTAAAAGCAAGAAGAGCATGGGGTGAGGTATTCCAGGCTCTGAATGAAAATAACTTCAACCCTAAGATACTCTACCCAGGAAAACTATCATTCAGAATAGATGGAGCAATAAAAGACTTCCATGATAAGCAGAAACTAAAACAATATACGACCGCAAATCCACCTCTACAAAAGATTCTTCAAGGGATTCTACACACAGAAAGTGAAACCCAACATAACCATGAAAGGGCAGGCAGTACCAAACCATAGGAGAAGAAAAGGCAAGAGAATAGAGAGTAACATCGATTTAGCTACACACAATCAAACCCTTAAACAACTGAGACAACTAAATGACAGGAATCACCACATAAGTATCAATACTAACACTCAATGTTGACAGACTTAATTCCCCTATCAAAAGACACTGATTGACAAACTGGATTGAAAAGAAAGATCCAACAATTTGTGGTTTACAGGACAGCCATCTCATCGATAAAAATAAGGATAGGTTTAGGGTGATTTACCAAGCCAGTGGTTCCTGAAAACAGGCAGGAGTAGCAATACTTATCTCAGACAAAGTACACTTCAAACCTACACTGATAAAACGAGACAAAGAAGTACATTCCATACTAATAAAAGGGGAAATACATCAAAAGGAAATAACAATTATCAAGCTATATGCACCCAATGTCAATGCACCCAATTTCATCAAACATACCCTGAAAAACCTAAAAACATATATAAACTCCAACACAAAGGTAATGGGAGACTTTAATACCCCCCTATCAACAATAGATAAGTCACCAAAACAAAAAAATCAATAAAGAAATCCTAGACCTAAAACATACCATAAAGCAAACAGACCTAGTTGATGTCTTCAGAACATTTCATCCAACCTCTACACAATATACATTTTTCTCAGCAGCCCATGGAACCTTCTCCAAAATTGATCATAGCCTAGGGACTACTCTGGAAATAATAGGTATAGGCAAGGACTTCTTCAAAAGAACCCCAGCAGCTCAGCAACTAAGAGAAAAGATGGACAAATGGGACTTCATAAAATTAAAAAGCTTTTGCACAACAAAAGAAATGGTCTCTTAACTGAAGAGACCACCCACAGAGTGAGAGAAGATATTTGCCAGCTACACATCAGACAAATGACTGATAAACAGAGTATACAGCGAACTCAAAAAACTAAACTCTCCCCAAATCAATGAACCAATAAAGAAATGGGCAACTGAACTAAACACAACTTTCTCAAAAGGAGAAATTCATATGGCCAAAACCACATAAAAAATGCTCATGATCTCTAGCCATAAAGGAAATGCAAATCATAACCACACTAAGATTTCATCTCACCCCTGTTAGAATAGCCATCATCGAAAACACCACCAACAGGTGTTGGAGAGGATGTGGGGAAAAGGACCCCTTGTACACTGCTGATGGGAATGCAAACTAGTGCAACCACTCTGGAAAACAATATAGGTGTTTCTTAAAAATCTAAGCATAGATCTCCATATGATCCAGCAATCTCATTCCTGAGGATATACCCAAAGGAATGCAACACAGGTTACTCCAGAGACACCTGCACACCCACGTTTATTGCAGCGCTATTCACAATAGCCAAGTTATGGAAACAGCCAAGATGCCCCATTACTGACGAATGGATTAAGAAAATGTGGTATTTATACACAATGGAATTTTATGCAGCCATGAAGAAGAATGAAATCTTATCATTTGCAAGCAAATCGATGGAACTAGAGAATATTATTCTGAGTGAGATTAGCCAGGCCCAGAAGACCAAAAATCGTATATTCTCTCTCATATACAGACTTTAGATCAAGGGCAAACACAGCAAGGGGATCAGAAAATGTGGTATTTATATATAATGGAATTTTATTCAGTCACAAAGAAGAAAGAAATTTTGTCACTTGCAGGTGATCGGGTGGAACTGGATAGCATCATCCTAATTGAAGTTAGCCAAGTTCAGAAGGCCAAAACTTGCATGTTTTTTCTCATATGCTGAATATAGACCCAATACAAATGTAGCAATATTATGAAAAGCAGGACATGTGAAGGGGAGGTTACACACAAGAAGGGGAGAGTAAAAGAAGGAAGTTAAGGTGAATATGGTTGATGTACACTCTATGCAAGAATGAATATAGAATTTTTAAACTGGTTGAAACAACCATAAGAAAGGGATTAAAGTTGAAAGAAGAAAAGTAGAGGAAATGAACCAAATTGGACTATAATACATATATACGTGGAAGTGCTACAAAGAAATTGCCTGTGTAGCTATCTTAAACAAGCAAAAATGTCATTTCTTTTTTTTTCTTTTGCAAAATCAGAGAACAAGAGGGTGGAAAAGGTCCTGCAGGCAGAGGGGTTATACCAATACGAGAGGGGAGAATGTGGGGAAAGGGTGTAAGAGGGTAAATATGGAGCAAATATTGTGTACACATGAATGTAAATGGAAAAAAAAGATGCCTGTTGAAACTATTCTTGAATTGGGGGGGAGATAAAGGAGATTGGTGGAGGGGGTGAATTCAAGCATGATGTATTTCATATATTGTAATAACCTTTGTAAATACTACATGTACCCCCACTCTGCACAACAACAATATAAAATTTTAATAATGCTGGAGAAATTGCAGGAAAAGGGGACCTTAATATATACTATTGGTAGGAATGCAAATTAGTGCAGCCATTATGAAATCACATATAGGTTCCTCAATAACCTAAAAATATAAATACCATATTATCCTCCAATACAATTCTTAGGCATGTATCCAAAGGAATGCAAGACAGCATTCAACAGAGATACCTGCATACCTGTGTTCACTGCAGTGAGATCCACAATAGTCAAGGTATGAAATCAGTGTGATGCCCTTCACCAATTATTCAGCAATAAAGATGAATGAAATTGTGTCATTTACAGAAAAGTATATGGAACTGGAGAATATGTTAAGTGAAATAAACCAGACTGAGAAAGACAAATACCATGTTTTCCCTCATGTATGGCATCTGGACCTAAAAAAAGAAAAAGAGAGAATAGTGACAAGATTGTTAAAATGGGGACTGTTGATGGGGGAGTACTAGCAAGAGGGGTTGAACAAAAGGAGAAAGTGACAGTGGGAAGGGATAAATATTAATACAATATATGAATGTATGAAATAGAATATTGAAAACCATTATAATTGTATAAAAATGGGAGAAGGGAATAAGAAAAAGTTAAGGAGGGGTGAATAAAATCAAAGTACATTCTATCAACTTATGGAAATATTACAATGAAATTCCTTTGTACAATTAGTATATTCTAATTTAAAAAATAAAATATACCCAACAGTTTACATATTCATCTACTATGTGGACATATGCAGTTATATATACATATGTGTGTATATATGTAGGTATACACAATACTCACACACACATACTCAGACACATATGTAACTGAATGAGAATGAGCAACGGAATAGTCACACAATAAAATTACAGCAGCTAGAATTAACAAGGGACACAGTGGTTCTAATAATTCTCAAAGCATAGCAAGCAAAATAAATCACAACCAAAGAATATATTTATACTTTATATGTCTACTCCATTTTCAAACAGTCAAAAACAATTCACAATGTTCAAAGGCAGCGCAGTGGTTACTTGTGGAGGTCAAGTTAGAAGCACAAAGATGGCCTCTAAGATGCTGGAATGTTCGATGTGTTGTTTATGTCCTAATTATAGAGGTATATTTAGTTTGTGTGATTTTTCAATCTGAATATTTAAGCTTTTCACATTTTTCTGTAAGTTATGCTTCAAAAAATAGTTTTTGAACTATTTTAATGATTATACCTGGTACAATTTGAGCTTCAAAATCAATAATAACTGCATTGTACCATAGAACATGGAATTTTAGAAGGGAATTCTTGAGTCCACACTTATATAACAAATAAATAAATGAGAGGCAGTTTTTCTTTACAACAAAATTAAAATATAGCAATTGGATAGATTTAGAAATTTGCCTTTTTTGCCATTACCAAAAAATGCTTGATTTAGGCAATAATTATCAAAAAATACTAAAAGTACTGGATGAAATTTGTTAAAGAGCAGGTTATCTCACCAGAGGTTAAAAGAGAGAAAAGTTTTTCTTTTACTTTGAAGAAATCTGATAGGCACTTGGTTAATCAAAAGTAGCACGGGTCAAACTGGCATCATAAGCCTCCTGAATCACGTAATGAGGCATACGTGACATTGCTTCTGTGGTATGACTGCAAACCAAATATACAAAAAAAAATTGTTAGGGGAAATAAGAAAGGAAAAAGAGAAGGAAAGCAGTAAAATAATCCAAATCTAATCATGAGAAAGCAATATGATAAATCTACATTCTGTGAGACTATCATAAGTCTCACAAAACAATACCACAATACCAATACCACAAAACAGAATTTGATAGAGTCTAACTTTTCCAAGGACAAACTGATAATGTAGGAAATTAAATTAGATCCTAGATTAGGAAAGAAAATTTTTGGTAAGGACATTATAAAAACAATTATATATTTGCCTGTGGACTTATGTTAGATAATATCTTTGTGTATACATTAAATTCCCTGAATTTGATGTGTATTAAACATATGTGAAATGCCACTGAATTACTAAAGGTTGAAGAGTTGTGATGCCTATAATTAAGTCCTCAAGGCTGAAAAAAATAACTACTTACATATAACATGTATGGTAAATACCAAAAAAGGTAAAGTAAATCTGGCAAAATATTAATGATTGGTGAGTTCACATGAAGGAAATATTCACTGCCATAGTCTAATAACTTTTCTGCAAATCTGGATAACCTGAATGAAATTAAAAGTTTGAAGAAAAAGGAAAAGGAAAAAAAACTCAAGCTGTAGGTTGTGAGTGTGATTATAAATTTTGTAAGTTTCTTATACAATGTATGGCATATTGTAAGCAGGATAGTGATTTGATGATGGTGATATTGATGATGACAGAGATGATGCAATGTTGAACCAAGTCAATTTGCTTTATAGAATGCCTATATGAAGTATTGTGTTTGATGTTCTCTATTATTAATGACACAGTGAAATAATTCCTTTGTAAGTAGGATTTTCTATATAGGAAATTGTATTCCTTTGCCTTTTTCTTTTCCATTGAAATTAAGGGACAGTATTAAATGACAGCGACTGAAGCAACAAACCTGTAATTGCTGATTCTTAGTTGGCAGTGTGGCTGAAACAGATGACACATATTTTTGGATTTCTGTGGTTAATCAAATGTTTTTTTCCCTAATCAACCCCATTTTTCCCCACTAAGGCTGTCAAAGAAGTATGCCATCTGACACCATTAAAGAGAATGACTGCCAGTGTATTTGGGAAATAGGCAGACTGTCAGCGGCTCAGCAATTTGAGGGGGAAATGGATGTTACATTGGCATTAGGACCAAGAGGGTAGCAGGAAGATCTTGGAAGAAATTTATAATGTTTTACTTCATAACACCTGGATGTTTACTATGTAGTCTATGTGATAATAAATGCACCATATGAAATACTATAATATCTTTTTGCTTCTAAAGCATGAGAATATGTTCACTCTCTTGATTGCAGGCATAGTTTCATGGGTATAATCTCTCAGAAGATTAGTATCAACTACTGAGAAGAAACTAATACTGAAATTGAATCATCTTTTATGTCCCATGATTGCCGTCTAGTAAAATAGTAATACACTAAGTACCAAGAGATTTGATGAAATGTAATTTTTCAAAGTGCACAATAAACGAAAAAGGATTATTTTTATTTCATACACTCTATCATATGGTGAAAGAAAAAGGGAAGATCATATCATTGAAGTTACAAATTATGTATAAGTCTCATCCATAGCCAGCACTTTCATTCAGGGTAAGTTAATAGCTCATTAATTCTATTGTGTGTTACATGAATTAACATGATCTTACCTTTCATGCATTTTTAAACTATGTAAAATTAATTGTTACATATTTCTTAGTAAAAACTTGTTAAAATTAGGACACAAATGGCCCAATATATCTTGGTATAAATATATTAGCAAGTATTAGTTTCTTCTTAGTTATTTAAAGATCTAAGTATAAATTCTTAAAAAGAAGTTTTTCAAATGATATTGTAATTATGAAAATCATTTTTCTTTACAGATATTCAAAATTGCAGCATTTGGGAAAAACAGGCTTTACATCATACTTTCTTTACTGTTTTAAAGCCTGGAAAACTATTTTATAAACATAGTCAAAATGTTCTATACCTTCCTCATGTCATCTGTTTCTCATGAATTTGACATTATGAGAAGTTTTTTTCTCTTTATTCATATATTTGTATGTACATACATTGTTTGGGTCATTTCTTCCCTCTGCCACCTGCCCCCTCTCCCTCCCCCTACTCCCCTCGCTTCCAGGAATAACATGTTCTGCCCATTTCTCCAATTTTGAAGAGAAGACATAGGCAATAATAAGAAAGACAAAGCATTTTTGCTGTTGAGATAAGGATAGCTATACAAAGAGAGTCCTAGCATTGCTTCCACACACAAGTGTATTACAACCCGAATTGACTCATCTCTACCTGACTTCTTCACTATGAGAAGTTTTGAAAGGAAAGAAAAAAAAGATAGCATAACTTGCCACTTAAACTATACCCTTGAATCAGCATTAGGTTGGTTTGGGTATATATTAAAGTATTTAAAGAAACATGGTAGGATTTGTATTGGGGATCTGAAGAGTTATATTTGCTTTGATTTTATTTTTTTTAAAAAATAGAGTATTATAGTACAGGTTAACTATGGAGTGAGAAGTTAAAATTTTCCTTTGCCCTCTTCCTCTCTGGAAATAACCACAGTTAAATGATTTTTATATATTATTTGGATTATCTTCTGTGCATATACAGATGAGTTTTGAATCAAAGTGGAATATTTTAGAAAAATGGAAGGCAGTGTCCAAGTCATAAAACCCATACTGGTAACCTCCATGTGGAAACTACTGTAATAAAATTTTATAGAAGTTTCAGGAGGGTAAAAAGATGGAAAAGTCATATTAACTGTCTTCAATTACTGTGTGTTCCTGGAATTTACAAAGACAAATTCCACAAAAGGCAATTCACAAAGACAAATTTGGGTTGTTGCAATACATGAGAATGTGTTATGGAAGAAAAAAATAAAACAGAGAAAAAGGATTGATTCTACCTTGATCAATTATTCTGTACTCATCATATATGGAAGACTGACAGTGCACAGTACGTTTAGAGGGGAAATAGCCTGGTGTAGCTCAAGTTTAGAATACATGAATGGGTATGTCAATTCATAAGTTTAGAAAAATAGGTGGAGTCACATTTTGAATATTATACAGTAGACAAAGTGGTGATATTAGTGGTTATTTAAAAATACACTATCAATATCAGATATGTATTATGTATTTTACAATATATGTGTACACACACACACACATTTATTTCCAGGGAAGAGGAGAATGTATCAAAGAAGGAAAATATTAAGATGAGGAATGCAGGAACTTATTGTGATCCTCCAGGAAGGGCCCATCAGAATAGGAACCAAAATAAAACAAGTTTAGAGACATTTCAAAGGAGAAGGACTAATGTGAAGATTGGATGTGAATATTTCATTTTGGGACACAAAGCAGAATGCTTGAGGAAGTTGCAATATTTCTTGCTTGAGTGACCATGTGGATGTTGAAGTTATTAATTAAGAAAGAGAATATAAAAGAAGCAGCTGATGCAGAATGGGAAGAATAATGAACTTGGCTTTGAAAATACTGAATTTGTCTGTGGAGTCTAGCAAGAATCATCCAGGAAGCAGTGTGTGGGACATTTAAGTTAATTGAATGGGAAGAACTCAGAGCCATAAATTTGGAGATCATTTGCATATAGTTGATATCACCCAGCAAGATACTGGAAAGTGAAAGGATGTTCAAGAGGTAAACACATTCACCCAGAGAAAATGCTGGGAAGGAAGGAAAAGAAGAACAAAGAAAAGAGAGTCTGAAGAAAGGAAGAGAAATAGCAAATACATACAACTCCAGTCAGCTCACACCACCTCAGCATCACTTCTGCTCTGAGAGTGCCCTGTTATTTTTCTCCTGGGCTGCAGCAATGGGTGCACCTCAGCTACTTCTTTATTATCAACTCTATTCCTTCAAGCACATTCTGTCTTTCAGATACACTAAGAATGGAGTTTATTAGTTCCTCTTCGCCCTCCTATCCCTAACAGAATATATTTTTAGTTTAAAAGAGTTTTTGTTGTTAGATATTGTACAAAAAGAGGAAGAGCTTTTTAAAAATACAAATAACAGATACAAACAACAGGGAATTCCAAGATGGCGGCTAGAGGCAGGAAGCAGAAAGCGAGCCTCCTATAGTGAAATCTTGGAGAGACGCTGGAGACACACTTTGCAGGCATAATCACTGAGAAAAGGCATAACTTTGACTCCTCCACATCTCCAGCCGGCACAGAGAATCTCCACTTCACGTTAAACGGAGAACCGAGGAGGCCCCCCGGGGCCGCCAGTGGCCAGCGCCCATACGGCTTGGGAAGACGCGGACCAGGTGAGCTTCGCGGTACCGCGGTAGTCCCACAGACAAGCCTGGGCCAGAGCAGCATAGCCCCCTGGACAGACTGACCTCCACCCGGGAAAAAAAGAGAAACTGAGTACTAAGCAATAAGAACAGTTAAGACACGCTGGAAAGAGGGTGGGGCGCCCTGAGCGCTGAAGATTGGGGGAAGGGAACCCTTCCCGGGACTGTAAATAAACGAGCCGGGCAGGCTGGAGAGGCTCTGGTGGGAGCGGGGCGCACCCAGCAACCAGGAGCGGGGACGCTTGTGAGAGGAGGGAAGACCCTCTTCCCACGTGAACTGTAAATAAACACGCAGGCCTGACAACGCGGGGCAGTGGCACCTTTCCCAGTGCTTGGAAAGGGGAAAGGCTGTAGCAGAGGCCGCCGCACAGGAGAACTCTGAGCAAACAAAGCCTGTGGGACCAGGTGAGTGCTAAGCTCACCCCAGAGATCTGCATAAATAACACCTCCAGCTACAGGCTGAGAGCAGCAGGCAGGCAAACCACAGTTGCAGATACCACTCTCAGAACTGTCTCCAGACGCTTTTTTTTCTTTTTCTCCCTACCTTTGATGAGAGAACAACTGAATTACACCTGCAAGCTGAAAAACTTACTGAAACTGTATTGCATTTGAACTGGGGACACTTGGTGGGGCTTTTTTTTTTTTTTTCTTCTGTGTGTGTGTGAGTGTAGTTTTGTTCTACTTTATGCATCCCCTTTGATGAGACAACTACAGAACAACATCTGAGGCACCAACTCCAGGACTGGAGATTAAGACGGACATCCAAATTATTAAGACTGAAATTGCATTGCATATAAACTTGGAAGTTTTTTGGTCTTTTTTTTTTTTAATTTCCTATTTTCCATTTTATTTTAATTCATTTTTATAAATAGATATTACTTTCATATACTTATTTTGTACTTTTTTATCTTTGATTTTCAATCCTCTCTCTGTCTCTCTATTGTCTGTTCAGCTTACTGTCGATTAGTACACTAACACTCCCTGTTTATACCTTTGAAACTCTCTTGTCTGATACCTTGTTCTGCTTTCTCCCTCTTGTCTGTATATTTGTTTTCCCCTTTTCTTTAACTTCTTGCTTTCCATCTCAGCTCACTCTTCCATTCTCAATATTACCATTGTTATTATTACAAGCTAGAAAATACTTAATTACACACAGTACAGGGACAGTAACAACACCAAGGACAATGACAGGAAGACAGAAAAAACAAGGAAACCAGTTTCCCCACAGCAAAAAATTAGTACAGGAACCAGAGGGGAATGAAGAGAACAGAAACTCAGAGCCAGACACCAACAAAATGAAGATAAACTATGCCAAAGGACCCAATGAAGCCTACAAGAATAATTTAAAAGAAGACATACTACAAGTACTCAATGAGAATTTTATAGAGATGATACTGGATAGGGTCAACCAAAATGTACAGGAGACACTCAAGAAATTCCAAGACAATAAAAATAGAGAATTTGAAAAAGCAAAAGAAGAAATAAAGGAAACCATAGAAGCACTGTATAAACACCAAAGTGAAAGAGAGAACACAATGAATAAATGGATAAATGAACTCAGGACAAAAATAGACAACAATAAAGAAGAAAACAGCCAGGATATGGAAAACCTCAGAAAAAAGAACGAAACAGAACTGCAAAACAAAACGGAAGGCCAATCCAGCAGAATAGAACAAACAGAAGACAGAATCTCAGAACTTGAAGATGAAATGGTAATTAAAGGAAAAACCGAAGAACTATTAATTAAACAACTCAAGACCTGTGAAAAGAAAATGCAAGAACTCACCGACTCCATCAAAAGACCAAACTTGAGAATCATGGGCATCGAAGAAGGAGAAGAGGTGCAAGCGAAGGGAATGCGTAATATATTCAACAAAATAATAACGGAAAATTTCCCAAATGTAGAGAAAGATATTCCCATACAAATGCAAGAGGCCTCCAGGACACCAAACAGACCAGATCAAAATAGAACTACTCCACGACATATCATCATTAAAACAACAAGTTCAGAAACTAAGGAAAGAATATTGAAGGCTGCAAGAGAGAAAAAACAAGTAACATACAAAGGTAAACCCATCAAAATCACAGCAGACTTCTCAACAGAAACATTAAAAGCAAGAAGAGCGTGGGGTGAGATCTTCCGGGCACTGAATGAAAATAACTTCAACCCCAGGATACTCTACCCAGCAAAGCTATCATTCAAAATAGATGGAGCAATAAAAGTCTTCCATGATAAGCAGAAACTAAAACAATATGTGACCACAAAGCCACCATTACAAAAGATTCTGCAAGGGATCCTGCACACAGAAAGTGACACCCAACTTAACCATGAAAAGGCAGGCAGCACCAAACCACAGGATAAGAAAAAGCAAGACAGTAGAGAGCAATATCAAGTTAGGTACACACAATCAAACCTTCAAACAACTAAGATAACTAAATGGCAGGAATCACCACATACCTATCAGTACTAACACTTAATGTTAATGGACTTAATTCACCCATCAAAAGACACCGTTTGACAAAATGGATTAAAAAAGAAGATCCAACAATTTGTTGCTTACAGGAGACTCATCTCACTGACAGAAATAAGCATATGCTTAGGATGAAAGGCTGGAAGAAGATTTACCAAGCTAATGGCCCCCGAAAACAAGCAGGAGTAGCAATACTTATCTCTGACAAAGTAGACTTCAAACCTACATTGATCAAACGAGACAAAGAAGGACATTCCATACTAATAAAAGGGGAAATAGACCAAAAGGAAATAATAATCATCAATCTGTATGCACCCAATGTCAACGCACCCAATTTCATCAAACATACCCTAAAAGACCTAAAAGCATATATAAACGCCAACACAGTGGTTGTGGGAGACTTTAACACTCCATTATCATCAATAGATAGGTCATCCAAACAAAAACTCAATAAAGAAATCCAAGATCTAAAATATGCAATAGATCAAGTGGACCTAGTAGATGTCTATAGAACATTTCATCCAACCTCTACACAATATACATTCTTCTCAGCAGCCCATGGAACCTTCTCCAAAATAGATCATATCCTAGGGCACAAAGCAAGCCTCAGCAAATATAAGAAAACAGAAATAATACCGTGCATACTATCTGACCACAATGCAGTAAAAGTAGAACTCAACAACAAAAGTAAAGACAAAAAACATGCAAACAGCTGGAAACTAAATAACTCATTACTTAATGAAGAATGGATCATCGATGCAATAAAAGAGGAAATTAAAAAGTTCCTAGAAGTCAATGAAAATGAAAACACAACCTACCGGAACCTATGGGACACAGCTAAGGCAGTCTTGAGAGGAAAGTTTATAGCCATGAGTGCATATATTAAAAAGATTGAAAGATCCCAAATCAATGACCTAATGATACATCTCAAACTCCTAGAAAAACAAGAACAAGCAAATCCCAAAACAAATAGAAGGAGAGAAATAATAAAAATAAGAGCTGAAATCAACGAAATAGAAACCAAAAAAACCATACAAAGAATTAATGAAAAAAAAGTTGGTTCTTTGAAAAAATAAACAAGATCAATAGACCCCTGGCAAACCTGACTAAAATGAGGAGAGAAAAAACCCAAATTAGTAGAATCAGGAATGCAAAAGGGGAGATAATAACAAACACCATGGAAGTCCAGGAAATCATCAGAGACTACTTTGAGAACCTATATTCAAATAAATTTGAAAATCTAAAAGAAATGGACAGATTTCTAGATACATATGATCATCCAAAACTGAACCAAGAGGAAATTAATCACCTGAATAAACCTATAACACAAAATGAAATTGAAGCAGCAATCAAGAGTCTCCCCAAAAAGAAAAGTCCAGGACCTGATGGATTCTCTGCTGAATTCTATCAGACCTTTAAAGAAGAACTGATACCAACCCTCCTTAAACTGTTCCATGAAATAGAAAGGGAAGGAAAACTGCCAAACACATTTTATGAAGCCACTATTACACTTATCCCAAAACCAGGCAAAGACACCTCCAAAAAGGAGAACTATAGGCCAATCTCCTTAATGAACATTGATGCAAAAATCCTCAACAAAATAATGGCAAATCGAATTCAGCAACACATCAAAAAGATTATCCACCATGACCAGGTAGGCTTCATCCCAGGGATGCAGGGGTGGTTCAACATACGAAAATCAATAAACGTAATAAACCACATTAACAGAAGCAAAGACAAAAACCACTTGATCATCTCAATAGATGCAGAAAAAGCCTTTGATAAGATCCAACATCATTTCATGATAAAAGCTCTAAGAAAACTAGGAATAGAAGGAAAGTTCCTCAACATTATAAAAGCTATATATGACAAACCTACAGCCAGCATTATACTTAAAGGAGAAAAATTAAAACCGTTCCCTCTAAAATCAGGAACCAGACAAGGATGCCCACTATCTCCACTCCTATTCAACATAGTACTGGAATTCCTAGCCAGAGCAATTAGGCAAGAAGAAGGAATAAAAGGAATACAAATAGGTAAAGAAACTGTCAAAATATCCTTATTTGCAGATGACATGATCCTATACCTTAAAGACCCAAAAAACTCTACTCAGAAGCTTCTAGACATCATCAATAGCTATAGCAAAGTAGCAGGATATAAAATCAACATAGAAAAATCATTAGCATTTCTATACACTAACAATGAGCAAACGGAAAAAGAATGTATGAAAACAATTCCATTTACAATAGCCTCAAAAAAAATCAAATACCTAGGTGTAAACCTGACAAAAGATGTGAAAGACCTCTACAAGGAAAACTATACACTTCTGAAGAAAGAGATTGAGGAAGACTATAGAAAGTGGAGAGATCTCCCATGCTCATGGATTGGTAGAATCAACATAGTAAAAATGTCGATACTCCCCAAAGTAATCTACATGTTTAATGCAATTCCCATCAAAATTCCAATGACATTCATTAAAGAGATTGAAAAATCTACTGTGAAATTTATATGGAAACACAAGAGGCCACGAATAGCCAAGGCAATACTCAGTCAAAAGAACAATGCAGGAGGTATTACAATACCTGACTTCAAACTATATTACAAAGCAATAACAATAAAAACAGCATGGTACTGGCACAAAAACAGACATGAAGACCAGTGGAACAGAATAGAGGATCCAGATATGAAGCCACACAACTATGAGCAACTTATCTTTGACAAAGGAGCTAAAAATATACGATGGAGAAATAGCAGCCTCTTCAACAAAAACTGCTGGGAAAACTGGTTAGCAGTCTGCAAAAAACTGAAACTAGATCCATGTATATCACCCTATACCAAGATTAACTCAAAATGGATCAAGGATCTTAATATCAGACCCCAAACTCTTAAGTTGATACAAGAAAGAGTAGGAAATACTCTGGAGTTAGTAGGTATAGGTAAGAACTTTCTCAATGAAACCCCAGCAGCACAGCAACTAAGAGATAGCATAGATAAATGGGACCTCATAAAACTAAAAAGCTTCGTTCATCAAAAGAAATGGTCTCTAAACTGAAGAGAACACCCACAGAGTGGGAGAAAATATTTGCCAATTATACATCAGACAAAGGACTAATAACCAGAATATACAGGGAACTTAAAAAACTAAATTCTCCCAAAACTAATGAACCAATAAAGAAATGGGCATGTGAACTAAACAGAACTTTCTCAAAAGAAGAAATTCAAATGGCCAGAAAACACATGAAAAAATGCTCACCATCTCTAGCAATAAAGGAAATGCAAATTAAAACCACGCTAAGATTCCACCTCACCCCTGTTAGAATAGCCATCATCAGCAACACCACCAACAACAGGTGTTGGCGAGGATGCGGGGAAAAAGGAACCCTCTTACACTGTTGGTGGGAATGTAGACTAGTACAACCACTCTGGAAAAAAATTTGGAGTCTACTTAAAAAGCTGGACATCGATCTACCATTTGATCCAGCAATACCACTCTTGGGGATATACCCAAAAGTCTGTTATGCCAGAGGCACCTGCACATCCATGTTTATTGCGGCACTATTCACAATAGCCAAGTTATGGAAACAGCCAAGATGTCCCAGCACTGACGAATGGATTAAGAAAATGTGGTATCTATACACAATGGAATTTTATGCAGCCATGAAGAAGAACGAAATGTTATCATTCACTGGTAAATGGATGGAATTGGAGAACATCATTCTGAGTGAGGTTAGCCTGGCTCAAAAGACCAAAAATCGTATGTTCTCCCTCATATGTGGACATTAGATCAAGGGCAAACACAACAAGGGGATTGGACTATGAGCACATGATAAAAGCGAGAGCACACAAGGGAGGGGTGATGATAGGTAAGACACCTAAAAAACTAGCTAGCTTTTGTTGCCCTTAATGCAGAGAAACTAAAGCAGATACCTTAAAAGCAACTGAGGCCAATAGGAAAAGGGGACCAGGAACTAGAGAAAAGGTTAGATCAAAAAGAATTAACCTAGAAGGTAACACCCACGCACAGGAAATCAATGTGAGTCAATGCCCTGTATAGCTATCCTTATCTCAACCAGCAAAAACCCTTGTTCCTTCCTGTTATTGCTTATACTCTCTCTACAACAAAATTAGAGATAAGGGCAAAATAGTGTCTGCTGGGTATTGAGGGGGGGAGCGGGAGGGGTGGAGTGGGTGGTAAGGGAGGGGGTGGGGGCAGGGGGGAGAAATGAACCAAGCCTTGTATGCACATATGAATAATAAAAGAAAAATGAAAAAAAATAAAATAAATAAAAAAATAAAAATAAAAATAACAAGGAAGTTATTAGGATTAAGTGAAATCTTAAATGTTTTTACCTCACTATTCATGTCATTTGAAATGTAAGAGAAATAAAACTGATGGTTCTTAGCTACCTTCATCAGCCTTTTCTAAAATGTCAATTATCTTTTTATGATACAGGCAGTTCCCATGAATCTTTCCTGGAGTCCTCTATCCACATTCTTCTCTAGGCATAATGCTGGTAAGCTCCCAAATAATGTTAAACAACTAGATCCACCTGTAAGAATCATTTATATCTCAGAATCAATGATTTTCTGCTGTTTGATGTTATAAAATGAGGCCTTATGTTATTCCTGACATAAGTCAGTCTAGCAGGCACTGAAAAATGTTCAATATTTTTCTCTTCTCTATGTTTTATTTCAGTGTCAACAACAATTACAATCTTCTGACACAAAACACTGTGAAATAAGAGACAATGTCGGCTATGCTTTAGGTCCCAAAAAGCTTATTAGAGAATAGCTATTTATCTATTAGAAGAGAAGAAATAACCTAGGAAGGGAGAACTATCTACAGAACAACGAGCATACCCTAAAGGAGACATCACAACACTCTTCAGAAAGTGAGGAATATTTAATAAATATTACTGATAAATGCAATATGTGGTCCATTTAGACCCATATCTCACGCTATCAGCCAAAATTACTCTATTCAATGACAAATGAGGTTTTTAGGTTTAAAAATCATACAAATTAGAAAAATAAAATAAAAATTGAGTGATAAAAGAATTTGAAGATGCAATTCACAAAGGAGGTTAACACATTTTAAAATTAATATCAGTTTTAAATGTGGGAAAGAATGGAAACAGAGTATATGAAAATTTTTACATTGAAAAAGTAGGAGTGTACCATTACTCTAAATTTCACAACCATTTTGGGAAGTAATTTGGCAACGTAAGTAAAGGTCTTTATACTTCTTTAAATTGGTAATTCTAGTTTGGTACAAGTTAAAACATGACTCAGAAAATCATCAAATTGAAAGTCATTATTCATTCTCTTAATGTAGCATCCAATAAAATTCTAATTATAAAACTATATAAATAAGAGTAAAATCTTCATAACTACAAGTAGAAAATTATGATATAAAATTACAAATGCTGTACAAAATAATTACTGCTAGGTAAAATTCATATTTTCATTTGAATTATGATGTATAATGTGCAAAATGGTTGTAATAGTATTTGGGAAAAGTGGTTAAAGCTGCATATTTATTCAATTTTGAAATTTTGTTATAGTTTCTATGTTGTTATCACAATTTTTTAAAAGTGTTCCTTACTGTAGCAGAATGGACCTTGAGTCATTCATTTCCTTTACCCTTTGCTTCCTTTCTTGATAACTCTTGTGTTCTTAAATTGTCTTGACTTTTATTCAATGTTAATTTATACAAAATACATTGAGTTACAAGGGTCATATCTCATCAAATTACTGCTACAATAATATTTCTGATCAAATTAGAGGAATCTCAATGGCCTGCAATGACAAACTGAGTTTGCTCTTGTTTGTGTTTGGCTCTGAGGTCTGCAGACCACCTCAGGCCACTCTGATTCAGGACACAAGTGTCTTGATTCTGGACTCTAGACTTGAGCCCTCTCCATTTGCCTTAGGGGAGGCCAAGGATATTGAAACAGGCTCTTCTCACAAATTTCTGATGAAATTGTGTTGGCCGAATGAAATTTGGGATTAAAACAAGTATCAATTTGAAGGAGAAATTTACCCTCCCACTTTGGTTCTGTAAAGTCATATGACAGAGGGAGAGAATGCAGAATGAATAGTAGTCATGTCCACCAGAGATGGGTTTATTTTCATCTTTATATTTCAGAAAAAATAAAGATAATTGGTTATTTAACAATAACCTATCTCAGCCTCAATTTTCTCACTAAGTACAGATGATAACAGCCTCTATTTTGTAGAATGTTGTTGAATTAATTAGATAATGTGGGTAAAGTGCTTAACATAATGCTTAATACATGTTATCTGTTATGAATCTTAGAGCCTCATCCAATTCTGTGAGATATCTATGACATTTTATAGTGTATAATAAGCTACCATACCAATAAAAAGATAAGTAGAAGACAAGAAAATTCTCTCTTAATTTTGCTTCAAGTTTTTAATTTGTCCTCTATGTCATCTGAAGGATATCTAGACAGCCTATAATATATAATAAATACTGAGGACCAGCCAGGTCTTCTTGTGTTTACAGAACACCGAAATAGTGGAGATGGTTTTGAGATGATTTGAGTAATGAATTTGCTTTATGAGTCTAACTGAGGTTAAATAAGATTTATAATCCTACTTAGGTTCCAGGTAGGCCTACATACCTGCAGGAAGTTGTAGTTACCAAAGGGATGTAGAACAGGAAGCCTGTGAGAGTTAATTATACCTAGACCACACAGATCTGATCACCCTGAAATTAAGACAGCCTGACCCATGAAAATACTAAAATACTTGTTATCTTCAGATTGTCCTTCTTACTTATGTAACTTATTTGGCCTAAAAGAAGTCTAGCCATCACAATATAAGCCCTATAAAGGTCATGATTAGAAAAACTTAAAATTATCACTAACTGAAAATTTTTAAAACTCAGATCTAGCTCTGAGTTTCTTCAGTTGACCTCTAGGGTTAAACTCCCACAAGAGTATTTGAAAATATGGAAGCATATATTAATTCATCAGATATTTTACTAAGAAAATGCCACTTATCATTTTCTCAATTGAAAAAGTAATGTCTTTGTAATTTATCAATTTTTTTTCTGTTTTTTAAATATTTTATGTGACATGGAATAGAAAAAGAAATACTGGTTTTGGATCAGTTGTCTTAACTCTGTGATTCAGGTATAAGCTTAAATATCCACAGGGCTTTCACCAACGTCTCACTTCACAGGATGTCATGCTAAGTCATATTCTACATACCTTCATTTTCTTTTTCAATTCCAGCAATAGGGTACAGACCTCTTGCTTCCAGGAGAAAAGAAGCCTTGTAAAAATTTGACCTTTGTGAATATTGGAAAGGGGGAAACAATCTGAAGTACACCTTCATCTTTTTGGATTGATTCTTCTTTGGTGCTCAGCAGGATCACCTTACTTCTTCAAATGAAAGGCACAACCCCTCAGGGGTCAGGTCCTTTGCTGCCTCCACCAACCCTAGCATCACTCACAATTTTGGTCAGGCTTTTATGTATTTATTTATTTACTTACTTATTTACTTCTTTAGGTGGTACTGAGTTTGAACTCAAGGCCTCTCACTTGCTAGGCAGGTATTCTACCACTTGTGCCATGCTCCCAGACTTTTTTATATATTAGTTGTTCTTCAAGTAGGACCACATTTGTGTTGGCTTTTCAAGACTACAGTCCTTCTACCTGTGGCATCCGAGTAGCAGGGTCCACAGGCACTGTACCACCATGCCTGGCTGTTTATTGTGATGGCCATCACACTACTTCTGTTTAGGCTGACCTTACAATGATATCCTCTCAATCGCTACCTCATTAATAACTGGAATTACAGGTGTGTACTATTGTGCCAGGTCTAATCAGAATTTTTTTATAAAACCCACCTCTTTGTCTTCTCTGTAGCCTTCAATATGTTATACCTCTCTGAGTCCTTTTCTCATGTACAAAAAATTTGAGCTTCCCTCATTTGTAAAACACCAACAAAAATCCTATTTGCTAATAGCAGCAGCTATTTACTATAAGAAATTTCTGAATTCTACCAAATAAACCTTTTCTTAAATCTTCTAATTTCTCTCATGCAACTACCTGCCTTCTGTTAAAACCTCCTTATCTTTATGCATTCCTGACACAAGTTCAAAAAAAACCAAATTTAAAATTTTTCTTTTTGTTTACCTTACCACACAGATTATATGACTCTAAATTAATTAACTAGTTTTCCTCTGGTTTGGATGTTTTCCTAATCTAAAGACAGTACAGTATGGCCAACCCCTAAAGTGGTATAAGACAATGTGTGGAAGATGCTTAGGATAATTCCACATCATTAAAAAATCAACAACATATGAGTACCATTTGTTTTCATAGTTAATGCCTCTCAAGTCATAGGCTTGGAAAGTAAAGGTATCGTATTTGGTTATTTGATTATTCTATCATTTTTGCCCTCTTACAAAGCTCTCTGAAAGATGAATTTACCCCTAAAAACCAGTGTTAAAATTCCATTGTAAAGTAAGTGACACATCTCTTTTTTTAAATTTATTTATTCACTTATTTATACTTGCATACATTGTTTGGGCCATTTCTCCCACCTGCCCCCTCCCTCTTCTACACCCCTCACTTCCAGGCAGAACCTGTTCTGCCCTTTTCTCCAATTTTGTTCAAGAGAAGACATAAGCAATAATAAGAAAGACAAAGCATTTTTGTTAGTTGAGATAAAGAAAGCTATACCAAGAGATTCCTAGCATAGCTTCCATGAACAAGTGTATTACAACCTGAAATGATTCATCTCTACCTGACATTTCAAGTGGTTTTTGTCTTTGCTTCTGTTAATGTGCTGTATTGCATTTATAGATTTGCGTATATTGAACCACCCCTGCATCCCTGGGATGAAGCCGACTTGGTCGATTTGAATGATCTTTCTGATATGTTGTTGGATTCGGTTTGTCATTATTTCATTGAGGATTTTTGCATTGATGTTCATTAAGGAGATTGGCCTATAGTTTTCCTTTTTGGAGGTGTCTTTGTCTGGTTTTGGGATGAGTGAATACTGGCTTCATAAAATGAGTTAGGCAGTGTTCCTTCCCTTTCTATTTCGTGGAACAGTTTAAGGACACTTGGTATTAGCTCTTCTTAAAGGTCTGATAGAATTCAGCTGAGAATCCATCAGGCCTGGAAATTTCTTTTTTGGGAGATTCTTTATTGCTGCTTCAATTTCATTTTGTGTTATAGATCTATTCAAGTGATTAATATCCTCTTGGTTCAATTTTGGATGGTCATAAGTATCTAGAAATTTGTCTACTTCAAGATTTTCAAATTTATTGGAATATAGGTTATTAAAGTAGTCTCCAATGATTCCCTAGATTTTGTGGTGCTTGTAGTTATCTTCCCTTTTCCATTTATGATTTTACTGATTTGGGTTTTTTTCTCTCCTCATTTCAGTCAGGTTTGCCAGGGGTCTGTCAATCTTACTTATTTTTTCAAAGAACCAGCTTTTTGTTTCATTGATTCATTGTATGTTTTTTTTGTTGTTGTTTCTATTTCATAAATTTCAGCCCTTATTTTTATTATTTCTCTCCTTCTGTTTGTTTTGGGATTTCCTTGTTCTTATTTTTCTAGGAGTTTGAGATGTAGCATTAGGTTTGAGATCTTTCTGTCCTTTTAATATATGCACTCATGGCTATAAACTTTCCTCTTAGAAGAGCCTTTGCTAAGTCCCATAGGTTCCAGTAGGTTGTGTTTTCATTTTTATTAACTTTCAGGAACCTTTTAATTTCCTCTTTTATTTCATCAATGACCCATTGATCATTGAGCAATAAATGTGTTTTTCAGCTTCCAATTGTTTGCATGCTTTTTACTGTTGTTTTTGTTGTTCAGTTCTAGTTTTAATGCATTGTGATCAGATAGAAAGCATGGGATTATTTCTATTTTCTTATATTTGCTGAGGCTTGCTTTGTGCCCTAAGATATGATCAATTTTGGAGAAGGTTCCATGGGCTGCTGAGAAGAATGTATATTGTGCAGAAGTTGGATGAAATATTCTGTAGACATCAGCTAGGTCCATTTATCTATAGTGTGAATAGTTCTAGAATTTCTTTATCAATTTTTTATTTAGATGATCTATCTATTGGTGATGGGGAGTATAAAAGTCCCCCTCTACCACTTTATTGAAGTCTATATATGCTTTAAGGTCCTTCAGGGTATGTTTGGTGAAATTGGCTGCACTGACATTGGGTGCATGTAGGTTAATAACTATTATTTCCTTTTGGTGTATTTCACTTTTTATTAGTATGGAATGTCCTTCTTTATCTTGTTTGATCAATGTAAGTTTGAAGTCTACTTTGTTCAAGATAAGTATTGCTACTCCTGCCTGTTTTCAGGGGCTTGGTCAATCTTCTTCCAGCCTTTCACCCTAAGCCAGTGATTGTTTCTGTCAATGAGATGGTTCTCCTGTAACAGATTGTTGGATCTTCCTTTTTAATCCAGTTTGCCATATGGTGTCTTTTGATAGGGGAAGTTAAGTTTGTTATCATTCAGTGTTAGTATTGATAGGTATGTGGTGATTCCTGTCATTTAGTTGTTTTGTGTTGGGTTTGGTTGTGTGCAGCTGAATTAATGTTACTCTCTGATCCTGTCTTTTCTTCTCCTGTGGTTTGGTGTTCCCTGTCCTCTCATGGTTTTGTTTGCTTTCATTTTCTGTGTGCAGAATTCCTTGAAGAATCTTTTGTAGTGGTGGCTTGTTAATCATGTATTGTTTTACTTTCTGCTTACCATGGAAGACTTTTATTGCTCCATCTATTTTGAATGATAGCTTTGCTGGGTAGAGTATCCTAGGATTGAAGTTAGTTTCATTCAGTGCTTGGAAGACCTCACTCCATGCTCTTCTTGCTTTTAAGGTTTCTGTTGAGTCAATGCCCTGTATAGCTATCCTTATCTCAACCAGCAAAAACCCTTGTTCCTTCCTATTATGGCTTATACTCTCTCTACAACAAAATTAGAAATAAGGGCAAAATAGTTTCTGCTGGGTATTGAGGGGGTGGGGAGGAGAGGGAGGGGGCAGAGTGGGTGGTAAGGGAGGGGGTGGGGGCAGGGGGGAGAAATGAACCAAGCCTTGTATGCACATATGAATAATAAAAAAAAATAGAAAAAAAAAGGCTGACAAAAAAAAAAAACGTTTCTGTTGAGAAATCTGCTGGGATTTTGATTGGTTTTCCTTTGTATGTTATTGGTTTTTACTCTCTTATAGTCTTCAATATTCTGTCTCTATTCTCTGTGCTTGTTTTTTTAATGGTAATATGTCATGTGGTAGTTCTATTTTGGTCAAGTCTGTTTGGTGTCCTGGAGGCTTCCTATACCTGAATGGGCACAGTTTTCTCTAGATTTGGAAATTTTTCTGTTATTATTTTGTAGAGTATCTTATGAATCCCTTTTGCTTGCACCTCTTCTCCTTTTTCAATGCCCATGATTCTTAAGTTTGTTCTTTTGATGGAGTCAGTTAGTTCTTGCACATTCCTTTCACAGGTCTTGAGCTGTTTAAGTAATAGGTCTTCAGTTTTTCCTTTAATTTCCATTTCATCTTCAAGTTCTAAGATTCTGTCTTCTGCTTGTTCTAGTGTGTTGGAGTGGCCTTCCATTGTGTATTGTGTTTCTGTTTCATTTTTTTTCTTAGGTGTTCCATATCATGGGTCACTTCCTCTTTAATATTGTCAATTTTCATCTTTAGTTCGTTTATCTCTGTATTTATAGTGTTCTGTGTTTCACTTTGGTGTTTATTTAGGGTTCCTGTGAATTCATTTATTTGTTTCTGTGTCATCTTGTAATCTTTATTTTTGGTGTCTGGGAATTTCTTGAGTGCCTCTTGTACATTTTGGTTGACCATGTCTAGTAATATCTCTATGAAATTCTCACTGATTACTTGCAGAATTTCTTTTTTCAGGGAGTTTTTGTGGGCATCCTTAGTTCCTTGTTGTCATTTATCTTTGTTTTGTTGGAGTCTGGAACTGCTATCCACTTTCTTCAATTTCCTCTGAATCCTGTATTAAATTATTTTGGGGGAAGAATGGTTTCCATCCCTTTTTTGTATTCCTATTGCTCCATTTGGTACTGTGTAACTATGTTCTTGATAGGCTATTGTGGTTTCAGTCACCTATTTTCTTTCCCTTGTTTTGTGGGTGTGTTGGATTTTTTAGGTTCGTGTATGTAGGCTATTTCTGTCCCTGGTCCATCTGTAATTTAGTGTTAGCTAACTCACAATAGTAAAACTAACAAAACAAACAAAAAGTCCAAAAACAATGATAAAAAAAATCAACAGGGAGAAATGGGCAAACACACACAAACAAACAAACAAACACACAAAAAAATTTCCAGATTTAGGAACAATAGAATTAATTAATAGTTCTGGTGTTACTCCTTCAGCATCCAGTCTTGGTGTTGGTATTTAAGCAAAGGCTCTGTCTTAGTCTCACCAGGTGGTTGGGGAGTATAGCCAGTTTTTTTTTTTTTCTGTCTTTCAGCAGCAGCTTCTTAGTCAGGTCCTCCCTCAGTGTGGTGTGGCTTCTCTTCAGGTTCCAGAGATAAGCTCTGTAGCCCACCAGCTGTCCTGCTTTGGATTGGGTTTTTGCTGTGTTGGTTTACTGGGGGCTTGTTTCTTTGCCTTGCCCCCTTTCTCTAAGGTAAGGTCAGTGATCTGTCAGCCAGTCCCCTGCTGTCAGCATGTTGCAATGGTTTGCTGATTGTTTTTCAGTTTTGCAGTGTTATTTGACTTTGGGTGTTGCTTACTGGCTCAGGAGATGAGCTTTGAGGACCACTACCTACCCTATTTCAGGCAGTGGCTTATCACCTGCCCACTGTTGGTCCTTCTGTCTTTCCAGCCTTTGTTTACTGAAATTTAGCATGGAGATCAGCTCCTTGCCCCTCTCTCCTTCTCCAGTGTGCTTTCAGCAACTCCGCCCCTCTGCTGTGTGTTAGTTTTCAGTTCCTTGTTTATTGTTTAGTTGTTGGTGTGGTTGTGGTTGCCGGGCAGGGGGTCAGTCTGTCCAGGGTGCTATGTTGGTTTATCCAGGGGTGGCTGTGGGACTACCACATGATGCATGGTGCTCACTTATTGGTCTGCTAGATGTCTCCCAAGCAGGCTTGGAGCTGGTGTCTGGCAGCTCAGGAGCCCTCCTGGTTTCTCAGTGTAACATCATGTGCAGAAGTTTTGTATGGGTTGCAGGTGCAGAGTGTCAAAGTTTTGATTCTTCTTGGTGCTTTATTTCTACCAAGTGTGGCTCCAGCATTTCAGCAAGATTTTTGACTTATGGACCTCATGCTGTCTGCTTCTGCACTCTAGTCACCATCCTGGATCCTTCATACAAATTCTGGGGTCACATGAAAGAGGCCCTATACCATCAAAAGCTATTTCCAATGCCCAGCCAGGAGATCTGAGCGGGAGGAGGGGTGCGGGCTCATCTGCAGTGCAGTTGCCTGCCACACATCTCTTGAGGCTTACTTAACGCTTTGTAATCCAAAAGTAAAGGTCAGCATATGACTCTCACTTGAAAATAACTTTAAAACTCCCAACTTAATCTAAAATTCCATCTGATAACACAAAGCTTCCTAATTTGCCTGCATCTTCTCACAGCCCACTCCATTAGAATCTTCCCCTCCTACTCCACTGCACTGCTTGAAATCCACACTGTTTATAAAACAAGATCTAAATCCTAACTTTTCAACTTGACCTTTTAATCTCACATGAGCTGTTCTCTGCTAACCTTACCAGTACCATTTTTTCACCCTTCTTGTGTTTATATTCTTCTCCTCCTACATTCAGTTTCTTTTCCTGCTCCAACATGCATTGTTCTATGTTTTTTAGAATTTTTCACATGATGTGTGCTCTAGACAGATGATTTTTTTCTTAACCTTCTTTCTTCTTACTTCCTCAGCTTACCTGATTCATTCATGACTAACATTCAAGTGCAATTCAAAAATGAAGTCTTTAAAGGAGGTGTCCCTAACTCTAAGCCACAAATCTGCTGTATCTGCTCATCAGCCTGTATAGAGTTTACCCCTTATGACACTTCTTCAAGGCTTCAATTTGGTTTATTTATTCATTTGGCTATTTGCATTTATTTCTTTCTCTTGGCTAGAATCTATGTTACATGAGACACTGCCCTGTTGACTACTGCAACCCATAAACTAGAACAATGGATGACACACAGTAATAATATAACAGACATTGAGTTGTATTTATGGAGCAATTAAATTATCTCCCTTACTTGACAGCTAATTTGAAGAAATCAGGAAAATCTATCTATTAGTTAATTTTTTAAGTGGACCCTCTACTCAGTGCACTGTAAATTAGTTGGGACTCAATATTTAATGAATGAGTACACATACTTCAGAGGGCCCTGGGTGTGGCTGTGCTAGATTTCCAGATACATCACTTCCCCCACTAGACTTCCTCATCCCCTATCTCTGGGCAGCACCATGAGAAGGGCAAATTAGGGCTTCCACTGCAAAGACTTTTCTGTGAAGACTTGCATTGAGCAGTTTTATCATATCTATTTTTTTAATTTATTTTGGTTTTGGTGGCTCTGGAATTTGAATTCAGGGCCTCATCCTTGCTACCACCTAACAAGGCATTATTACTGATTGAGCCACCCCACTAACCCTGCTTTATCATTTCTAACTTCACCAAGTGGAAAAGAAAATTGATGCCAAGTGGTGCAGATGTAGGACAGAGTAGGAGTTCTGACAAATTAATCATTCAATTCACACAAATATTAAAGCAAATATAACACCAGGGAAAGACTTCAAAGTTGTTTTTTTTTAAAAAAAATCCTTATATCAAAGAAATTTACTTGAGAAAGAGAAGAAAGAAAGGAAGTAAGGGAAGGAAGGAAGAAAAGGAAGGAAGGAAGAAAAGGAAGGAAGGAAGGGAAGGAAGGAGGGAGAGGGAGGTAGGGAGAGAGGGAAGGAAGGAAGGAAGGAAAGAAGGAAGGAAGGTAGGTAAACTCCTGGACTTATGAATAAAATGGTAAGTGACACAGGTTACTCCAGAGGTACCTGCACACCCATGTTTATTGCGGCACTATTCACAATAGCCAAGTTATGGAAACAGCCATGATGCCCCACCACTGACGAATGGATTAAGAAAATGTGGTATCTATACACAATGGAATTTTATGCAGCCATGAAGAAGAACGAAATGTTATCATTCACTGGTAAATGGATGGAATTGGAGAACATCATTCTGAGTGAGGTTAGCCTGGCCCAAGAGACCAAAAATCGTATGTTCTCCCTCATATGTGGACATTAGATCAAGGGCAAACAAAACAAGGGAATTGACTATGAGCACATGATAAAAGCGAGAGCACACAAGGAAGGGGTAAAGATAGGTAAGACACCTAAAAAACTAGCTAGCATTTGTTGCCCTTAATGCAGAGAAACTAAAGCAGATACCTTAAAGCAACTGAGGCCAATAGGAAAAGGGGAACAGGTACTAGAGAAAAGGTTAGATCAAAAAGAATTAACCTAGAAGGTAACACCCACGCACAGGAAATCAATGTGAGTCAATGCCCTGTATAGCTATCCTTATCTCAACCAGCAAAACCCCTTGTTCCTTCCTATTATTGCTTATCCTCTCTCTACAACAAAATTAGAAATAAGGGCAAAATAGTTTCTGCTGGGTATTGGGGGGGAGAGGGAGGGGGTGGAGTGGGTGGTAAGGGAGGGGGTGGGGGCAGGGGGGAGAAATGAACCAAGCCTTGTGTGCACATATGAATAATAAAAGAAAAAAAAAAAAGAGCCACGCACTGGTGGCTCATGCCTGTAATCCTAGAAAAAAAAAATGAATAAAATGGTAGGCAGGATGACTGTCTTTCTAAATTTAGAAAGCAGTCTTAGATTTTTTCCCTAAATTTCACTGAGATTTAGCTATAGCAGCTATGCTGTGTATCAGCTGGTAAGGAAGGCTACGAATCCTACAAGGATTGCATATCAGGGCCATCAGTGACTTTAACACTCACCTTATGAAATTTGATGTCAAAAATCAGCTATATTCTAAAATTAACAAACTGCACTTAATATCTAATACATTGATTTTTAATAAAATAAGTATAATCAACTTATATTTTAAATATGTCACTATGTGTACCCAATTATGAAGTTATCTCAAAATATTTTGGTGAACTTGAACTATAGGTATATAAACTAAATGATCAATTTAAAATATTACCTGATTTACCCAGAAGTTTAAATACATATTGTAGTTCAGTGTCATATAGTAAAACTTTGTACAATGAAGAAAATGCTCTGGTCTATTGTCTTCTATGGAAGACACTAACTACATGTAGCCATGTGACTAGTGGAACAGATATTGAATTTTTAAATTTAATTTTAACTAATTTAAATTTTAATTGGCTTGTGTGGCTAGTGGCTAGCAAACTGGACTAGATGGCTCTAGAAGATTACAGGTCTTCTCAGAAACATCAATTTTTAGTTTTTCCTATAGCTCATAATTTTCACTTGTAAGTTTAAAACACAATGAAGATTTAGAAATATGTTATGTATAATGGTGGGAACATCAAGTAAAAAGTGTGTCCCATTACTTACGAAGCAAGATTAATTGCTATATAAAATGAGATTGAGGAGAAGAGACATACATTGAGACATTCTGGAATCAATAACTTTAAAGAAAATCTTTGTGTCTTGGGAGTTACCACTTTGTTCTTCTAAGTTCTCAGGAATAAAAGAGTATGTGTAGAAATGGCAAAGACTTTCATTTTGCAAATTATTTTCAAGTGATTGTTAAAAAAAAACTCATTTACAAACCACATCCCAATACTTGCATTTGTGATGTATTATGATAATTATTCCTTAGCAATAATTTCAAAAACTGTTTTAAATGTCTTCTTTCTTTTTTTAACCATTAAGTAATGTGACCTCTATAAACATCAAAATCTAGCAGTTTGAAATCATTTTAAGCAAGGTGAACTTTATTGTTATTTTAACTGAAGGACATGTAGTACATGAGAAAGTTCTTAAGGACATAGTACTCTTTTTCTGAAGGATAATTTTAAAGAAAGACAATTGTCATATATTTATATATATAACTTAGAAAAATCAGACATAAGTACTGATGCTTACTTTTTAAATTGTATATATTTTATTTTCAGTTACATGAAATATTTTCCCAACCCATCTTTGAAAGTTTTCCTCTCTTAATTATAAAAATACTAATTAACCCAGAAGTTTGGATTTAGTTGAGAGCAATTCCACAATCCACTAAGCAGTGACATCATGGAGGACCATGGGCTTGTCATACAGTGAAAGAGGTATGCAATCATCAATACTGATTCTGGCATCTAAAAAAGGAGTAAGTAATCATTTTGAAGCCCTCTATATGCACAAGTATCCTACAGTTATGCATTTACTAACAAATAAGACAAAATACACTGGCAGACTCTCCTATAAGGAGGTCAAAGAACCACTCCCAATTTAACTCTGCAAACCCCTCCACTAATAGTAAATGATGCTTAATATGTATCACATAGTTCTGCTTTATTACTAAGAATTAGTTGAATAGAAAGATGAAAAGAAATGTTAATTGAACTCAATCCAATGATGAATCCTCATATCCATAAGCTGAAATTAGTGATTTCTAGAAGCAAATAATTACAGTGTGATGATATTCTTTGCAGAAGAATTAAGGTGCTTTCAGGTGCTCTGCTTGGATCTTTAGCTTAATGGAGCAGATCAATCACAAGAATAATGATTAGATGGATATTTTGTTCTATTTTTAATGAATATGAGTCACTTGTATTCATTAAAATTAGAAAAGATTAATGAATCACCTCAATTACAGAATTTCTGTATGTCTTTAAAAACTGACACTGTCTGGCAATAATAGCACATATAATATTTATGAAAGGCTGGCTTTCTGTAATGAGAAATTCAACAATTGCCATGATAATTACTTAGGAAGCAAAGATTAAATATATGGTAATGAAAGTAAGACTCCAGTGTAGACAGTGTGCATAGCATAACAGCAGAACTCTTGGACTCAGGAATACTTCTCTCGTCTGCAGGGAGAGGCATGTATGCCCCCACAATCACGCCAATGGATATGAAACTTCACTTACATAAAGTAATTTTCATTATTTTTGGTATAATTTTCTCATATTTTATTAATAATTTCTTAGTCTTAAAATTTGCTTTCTTCTCTGAACATCACCCTGTCACTTCATTACTTACTTAATGCCAAATTATTTTATTTCACCCACATCTTTTTCTGAGTAAACACCTGTTTATTAAATTTTCTAAGTTGTCTTTCACTCATTTCATTTCTTTTAATATTTCGTTGGACTATTTGAATTTACAAATACTTCATACAAGTGGTTTCTAATGCAACTAAGTAAGAAATCTGCTTCTCAAAGAAGTTCTGGAAGCATTCTTAGTCTGCTCTGTAGTAATCTTTTATATCTAATCCCCTCCTTGTTTTCTTTAGAAACTTTATAATGAGAACCATAACAACACAAATCTCAATTATAGGGTTATAATTTCTATTTTGGTTCTATTAGATACTTTCTCACAGTTTTAGGATTATGACCGTTGATCTGCAAAGGTTAAATTACATATCAAAATGCAAAAACAACCTTAAAAATACATAAGAGTGGCATAAAGCTGAGATGTTATGATAAAAAGAAAACATAAAGATTATATTTTGGAAGTATAGGTAATTTGATTCGACATAGCCCTTTATGAACTATTCTTAAGTTAACTATCTTTTATGGTTTTTGTTTTTAAAAGTGACATCTTCTAGCCATATTAAATGAGACAAGAGTAGGACAGAATAACATAATGGAAAATCAGACAGAAGAATGATTATAAGATAATATCCATAATTAATGTTTTTAAAGAAAATGCATTTGAAATGTAATTTTTATTCTTTCAAAACAATTATTTCAATTATACTTCCATTCATTATAAAGAGATATCAAGAAGCATATTTTAACATGTCATCGTAAGTTTGGCAAATGTAAATCAACAAAGGCATTTTAAAAGAAGGCAACTTCTTCTTTCATTGCTTAAAACCTTTAACTGTATATTCTTAGGGATAGTAAAAATAGAGTATATTAAAGAGTGTTCACAAATGCATCCGATTTGATGTTGAAGTCAACCAGTTCTAACAAGTGATTTAAGAACTTAAAAGGTAAGGTAATATAGGAGTCTAAGTTCAGAGCTATGTATTGAATTTTATTATTTCTCACTGACTATTCCACATGGACCACAGAGAGTAGAGCAAATTGGGACCACTGATCTTAGTTTGTATTCCCTTACTGACTTCAATCTTTGCTGTGAAAGAGAGAATCCAAGATGGCAACTAGAGGGACCAAGCAGACAGCTTGAGATCTATAAATCAAAAATCTTGCTGAGACACTGGAGCCACACTTGGCAGAAAAAAACCTCCAAGAAGAAGCAAAACTCTGACACCAAAAACCCCCAGCATACACAAAGCTTCTCCACGCCATGTTACACTGAGAAACCAGAAAGGCTCCCACACAGCCAGATGCCTGCTCCAAACCTGCTTGGGAGATGCAGACTGACAGGTGAGCAAATAAGTGGCACCCAGTATTCCCACAGCTACCTGTGGGATAAACCATCATAGCCCCTGGACAGACTGACTACTGCCCTGCAAAAAAAAAAAAACAGAATAATATTAAGGAACTGAAAAGGACATGCAGCAGAAAAGGCAGAGTGCTCTGAGCCCACCTAAGCAGAGTGGGAGAAGCAAGAAGCTCATCTCCTCATGAACTTTCAATAAACAAAGCCTGCAAAAGTGAAATCTGACAAGTTTCTGCACCAGAGAAGGGGGGAGGGGCAAAAAGCTGATCTCCCTGAGAACTTTCAGTAAACAAAGCCTGGAAACATAGATGGCTGACAGTGGGCAGGTGATGACCAATGCCTGAAATAGGGCAGATAGTGGTCCACAAAGCTTGTCTACTGACCCAACCACCTAGCAAGACTATGACAGAGCTACTGCTAAAATACCAACACCAGGACTGGATGCTGAAGGAGTAACACCAGAACTACTAAGACTGAAATTCTATTCTTCCTGAAACTGGACATTTTTTTTCATTCTAAGTGTTTGTCTTGTTCATGGTTTGTAAGTCCATCATCTGCCCCTGTTGATTTCTTTGGTTCTATATTTTTTTTCTTTTCTTTCTTTCTTGGTTTCATTAGTTCTACTGTTGTAAGTTATTTAATACTAAATTACACACAGACCAGGGACAGAGAGCAACACCAAAAGGAATGATGGGAAGATGAAAAGGGGATGGAAACAATGCTCCCACAAAAAAATAAATTAGGACAGGAGTCAGAAGGAAATGAAGAAAAGGGATACCCAGTTACAGACTCTAACGAATCAAACATAGACTACACCAAGAAACCCAACAAAGCCAGCAAGAACACCCTAAAAGAAGAATCCTGCAAGAAATCACTGAGAATTTCATGGAGATGTTACTAGACAAGGTCAACCAAAATGTACAGGAGGCACACAAGAAATTCCAAGACAACAAAAATAAAGAATATGAGAAGAGACAACAACAAATAAGTGAAATCACAGGAGCCCTAAATAAATACCAAAGTGAAACAGAGAACACCATAAATAGAGAGATAAATGAATTAAAGCCAAACAATAACAATATTAAAGAGGAAGTGACCCATGATATGGAAAACCTGAGAAAAAAGAATGAAACAGAAATATAAAACACAATGGAAGGCCATTCCAGCAGACTAGAACAAGCAGAAGACAGACTCAGAACTTGAAGATGAAATGGAAATTAAAGGAAAAACTGAAGACCTATTACTCAAACAACTCAAGATCTGTGAAAGGAATGTGCAAGAACTCACTGACTCCATCAAAAGACCAAAACTAAGAATCATGGGCATTGAAGAAGAAGAAGATTTGCAAGAAAAAGGAATTCATAAAATATTCAACAAAATAATAACAGAAAAATTCCCAAATCTAGAGAAAACTATGCACACTCAGGTACAAGAAGCCTCCAGGACACCAAACAGACTTGGTCAAAATAGAATTACCCCATGACTACTATCATTAAAACAATAACCAGAGAAACTAGAGAAAGAATGTTGAAGGCTGTAGGAGAGAAAAAACAAATAGCATACAAAGGTAAACCCATCAAAATCACAGCATATCTCTCAATGGAAACTGTAAAAACAAGAGAGCATGGAGTGAGGTCTTCCAGGCACTGGATGAAAATACCTTCAACCCTAGGATACTCTACCCAGCAAAGCTATTATTCAAAATAGATGGAGCAATAAAAGTTTTCCATGATAAGAGAAACTAACAAAATATATGACCACCAAGACACCACTACAAAAGATTCTTGAAGGAATTCTGCACACAGAAAATGAAAGCATACAAAATCATGAAATGACAAGCAGTACCAAACCACAGGAAAAGAAAAGGCAAGAAAGTAGAGAGTAACATTGATACAGCTTTTACACAAACAAACCCTTAGACAACAAAGACAACCAAATGACAGAAATCACCACATACCTATCAATACTAACACTGAATGTTACAGGACTTAATTTCCCCATCAAAAAACACTGTTTAGGGTCTCTAAACTGAAGAGACCACCCACAGAGTGGGAGAAAATATTTGCCAGCTACACATCAAACAAAGGACTGATAACCAGAATATACAGGGAACTCAAAAAACTAAACTCTCCCAAAATCAATGAACCAACAAAGAAATGGGCAACTGAACTAAACAGAACTTTCTCAAAAGGAAAATTTCAAATGGCCAAAAACCACATAAAAAAATACTCACCATTTCTAGCAATAAAGGAAATGCAAATTATAACCATACTAAGATTCCATCTCACCCGTGTTAGAATAGCCATCATTAGCAACACCACTAACAACAGGTGTTGGAAAAGATGCGAACAAAAAGGAACCCTTTTACACTGCTGGTGGGGATGCAAGGTAGTGTAACCACTCTGAAAAAAATTTGGAGGCTTCTTAAAAATCTAAACATAGATCTACCATATGATCCAGCAATCTCACTCCTGGGGATATACCCAAAGGAATGCAACACAGGTTACTCCAGAGACACCTGCACACCCATGTTTATTGCAGCACTATTCACAATAGCCAAGTTATGGAAACAGCCAAGATGCCCCACTACTGATGAATGGATCAAGAAAATGTGGTATTTATACACAATGGAATTTTACTCAGCCATGAAGAAGAATGAAATCTTATCATTTGCAAGTACATGGATGGAACTGAAAAACATCATTCTGAGCAAGGTTAGCCAGGCTCAGAAGATCAAAAATCATGTGTTTTCCCTCATATGCGGACTTTAGATCTAGGGCAAATACAGCAATGTGGTTGGACTTGGGTCACACAATAAGGGGAGAGCACATTTGGGAGGTGTGGGGATCAGTAGGAAACCCAAAACATGAAAGTATTTGATGTCCCCACTGCCTAGGAACTAATACTAAAACCTAAAGTGATGGAGGTCAATATGAAAGGGGATCAGGAACTAGTGAAAAGGTCAGTTAGAGATGAATCAACCTGGGACGTAACACATTTGTACATGGAAGCAATGCTAGGAATCTCTTTATATAACTATCCTTATCTCAACTAGAAAACATGCTTTGTTTTTCTTATTATTGCTTATGTTTTGTGTTCAACAAAATTTAGAGATAAGGGCAGAACATATTCTGCCTGGAAGTGAGGAGGGTGGAGGAGGAGGGAGTGGGGAGGAGGTATGGGGAGAAATGGCCCAATGTATGCATATGTGAATAAATAAATTTTTTTTAAAGTGAGTATAAATAAATAAATAAAGAGAATGTTCAAAAATGTTTGTGCCATGGAGACTGGCATATCTGGGAACATTCTGTCCCACCTGCAATTCAGCGATGAGCAAAGGTCATGGCAACCATTACCTCCAGACTATGCCACAGCTTCCAGAGCCATATCTGTAAGCATGGACTTCCCCTCTGCCTCTTGTCCTAGGAAGTCAACAACTGGACATGAGGATAGAGGTCTGCAATTGTTCTTCAGCGTAACTCAATGCCCCATGAAGACACTGGTTAACAGCAACATCAGAAACACATGAAATGAGAACCATATCTCATTTGATAACACTTTCCAAATATCATGCAATTGTTCTTGTTCAGTCAACCTAAATGATATTTAAATTTTAACCCCAAGAGATTATGCGAACTACCACAGTTAGTTTTTCTGGTCTTTGTAGTTTGGGAAGCCATGCTAGAATAGTGGGGGTTTTGACTGGAATTGTGAAATAAAAATACATTTTAATAAAAAATGTGCCAAAATAATGTTTGGATTTAAAAGTGTAAGTAGGCTGGGGTATAGCTCAGTAATAGAAAATATGTTCAGCATCTTGGATTCAATCCCCGGCTCCAAGGAAAAAACATACATGATTCATAATAAAAATGTGGACTTCATATTATACAGATTATTTAATTAACTAATTCTTATTTTACCTTTTGATGTAGTTATATTCTGTTAGCAGTATCATGAAAGATGACAAACTCTACTATACCGACTCTTACAAAGGCAATTCTTAATGATCAATAGAATGAGACTAAGATACTGGAAAACAAGTGTCTTCCATTATATTTTGGCAAAAATCTACTGAGTAACAGAGGACAGTAACTAGACCCTAAACTGCTTAACTTCCAATACAATGGTATTTCTACCATACTGTCATTTGAATTTTTTTATTCCCTCCAGTGTTCATATAGAAATTTAATCCCTTCTGCAATACTACTAACAAGTGTACTCTTTGACTATAAAAGTACTAGTAAGTGGTTGTAAGCTAGTATACCACTTTGGAAAACAATATGAAGGCTACTTAAAACTAAACATAGATCTGCCATATGATCCAGAAATACCACTCTGGGAGATATACCCTAGGGAATGCGACTCAGGTTATTCCAAAGGCACCTGCACACCCATGTTTATTGAAACACTATTCAAAATAGCCAAGCTATGGAAATAGCCAGATATATCACTACCAAAGAATGGATTAAGAAAATGAATTTGTGTTGTAATACATATGTGCATGGAAGCATTGATAGGAATCTCTCTGTATAGCTATCTTTATCTCAAACTAGCAAAAATGCTTTGTCTTTCTTATTATCTCTTATGTTTTCTCTTCAACAAAATTGGAGAAGAGGGCAGAACAGGTTCTGTCTGGAAGTGAGGACGGTGGGGGGAAGGGGGAGGGAGACGGGGACAGGGCAGAGAGATGGCCCAAACATGCATACACATATGAATAAATTTATAAAAAATAACAAAAGGATTATAGGAAGGTAACTAGGCCCTCTTCTGCCTGTTCATCAAATTTTGTTAATTTTTCTCTTTGAGGAAATGATAAAATTAACTTGAAATATAATTCACTTTAGATATCATGTGATCCTGGAAATTTACTCTGAAGTCTTTATGTCATAGCAACACTAAATTAGATAAATTATTAGAGTGGGTATGTATCTGGAATTAGTGTCTTTAATTTCAATCACAAGTACTTTAAGTCACTTTACTCAGAGAATTACTCTAACAAATAAGTTTTCAGCTTTCTTTGACCCTTCTTCCTATACCACAGCATGCATAAGCACACACACAGAAACAAATCTTCCAAAGCTATATATTATACATATATAGAAGTCTTCAGAAAGTACTTGTGAAGAAAACAAGATTAAAACTGAATTTTGATTAGTAAAAAAAGAGAAAAGACAGCATATCTACACAAACATTGTGTATTATAACATATGTGGCAGAAATTGCATTTGTAGGCAGAAAAATGTTATGCCAGAATTAAGATGCTGAGTTGAAAGGAAAGAAGGTGAAGCATATAAAGTGAAGTCAGATAGCAAAGGAGCTCATAGCCAAATGTCTAATTGATAAAGAAGATAATTATAGATTTTTCTAGAACACTGGAAGATGTAAAAACAATGCTTTTTTTCAGATAAGCATACCTCTTCTCAGATTGATTTACATTTTTCCAAGAGCCCAAGCAAGAACATATTTCTGATAAGTCTGAGTGTATTTACAAATAGACAAGGTCCTAAATTATGAAAATTGTCATTTTCTTACTAGGCAACATGATTTCAAGAGCTAAAAGTCAAATTGTAAATGAATAGTCTGGGGTTCTGATTTAATTTTTATTGTCTTCTTTGTTATGTGTGGTTTTAATTTTCTTTTACTTTAAGAATTATTCATAGTGATATAGTAAATATCTAAAGTCTCAGTTTATGCAGCAGGCTTTGCTTTATTATGAGATTGAGCAACCATGTGAGAGGGATTAGCAAGCCAATTCCATGTTCCAGATCAATCTACCTAATCCATACTTCTTAGCTGATAGAAATTTATTAAGATCCATAAGTGCTTTTTCCTAAGTCCACGATATGTTGACATAAATTATCAATGTTGCGTGTGCTACTGAGGTCACATACAAAACATTGTCCAGACCAAAGCCAAGAGGCTTTTTCCTTATGTTTTCTATACACAAAGTCTTATTGTAAGCCTTGAACCATTTTGAATTGATTTTTATCTATGATGTGAGATGAGGACCTGATTTCATTCTTCAGCATATGTATGTGTAGTTTTCCTGGCACCATTTATTAAAGAGACTGTCTTTTCTCCAGCATGTATTTCTGACACTTTTGTTGAGGAGTGATTGACTACAAATGTGTGAGTTTATTTCTGGACTCTGTTAAGCTTCATTGGTCCATATGTCTGATTTTAAGCAGCCCTGGACTGTTTGAATGACTATAGTTTTATAGGATATTTTGAAGTCAGTATGATTTCTCTGGCTTTTTTGTCAGTTTTTTTTTTTCTTTTTTTTGGCCAAAATTATTTTGGTTGTTTTGGGTCTTTTGTAGTGCCATATAAATTTTAAATTTTTTTCTGTTTCTGTGAAAAATTTCATTGAAATTTTTATAGAAATTACATTAAATCAGTACATTACTTTGGGTGGCATGGGCAATTTAATAATATGAATTCTTCCAATCCACAAGCATAGAATATCTATTTATTTGTGTCTTGTTCAATTTCTTTCATCAAAGTTTTGTAGTTTTTAGGGTATGTATCTTTCACCTCATTAGTTAAATTTATTTCTAATTACGTCTTTAATAGTCTTATAACTCTGTGTCTTTTCTCAAGTCATTTCTGTACTTCTTGGTTTCTTCATGTGAAAATTAATATAGTTTTTTTATTTAATTTTAATTTTTATTGTTGTGCTAGGGGTACATTGTGACATTTAGAAAAGTTCTTACAATATATCATACTTGGATATAGTTGCATTGTTTATCTCATAGGAATTTTTCCTATCAATTAAAAAGTGGCAAAGACATTTAACAAAATGACTGGCATATATCAAGGACATAACTTGTGAAAGTTGTTACTATTATTCCTGTTGTTAGCTATTACAGTAACCATGATTGGAAAACAAAAACAGAGCTAAAAGTTCAATGAAAGACTGAACTACCTAAAAATGCTCTGACCACTGATATTCTGTCTACACATGCACAGGCTTACAAATGGAGTCACATCCTTTGACTCCAATTTAGAAAGTTGGAATGTGGAGCTCATAACATTCCCCAACAGTAAAGACTATAATTTCTCTAGTTATTACTTTCTCTGGGTTCAAATTTCAGCAGCCTTGCACATCTATACCATTTATCGGAGGTAATTTTTTAATATGTTAGTAAAGAACAGCTTCTAAATATTTATTCCAATCCTCTAGATACTTTGGAAGACATAAATGGGAATATAAAAAGGCACTGAGAAGAGAAAAAAACTTGCATATTTGAAATAATTTTTTTAAAAATTCTTATTTCCAATGAAGCTTGCACAGTAGTCACATATATATATATATATATATATATATATATATATATATATATATATATATATATAGCTGTTTTCCTCTTTCATTCCTAAATCTGGCCCTTTGAAATATTTTAGCAAAATGTATTTTCATAGAGGCTATAATAACTGTAGTGCATGTCCATATTACATGAAACAAAGTGTTCTCTGTATGCAGACTGCTCTATTTCTTATTATGTAGCCAAGAATCAAATCATGGGAATATTACTGTTCTTTGGATCCTGTGGATCCTGGTGACAAATTTCATTGAACTGATGTTGGCCTGGATTCCTCCTTTTGTAATTAGCAGCATCTCATATATAAGCTCCATGAATATAGAGACCATGTCTTATCATGTTCATGCCTGAATCTCTAAAATCAAGTTCAGTGCTCAAAATATAATTGGCTTTTGATAAATATTTATTGAATCTTAATTATGGATTTTTGGTTTTTTCCTGAAATTCATCAAATATTAATGCACCCAGGCCAGCTTCCTTCAAAGTCTAGAAATGTGTCTCTTTAGTTGAGAATTCGTATTTTGTATTTGATCAAGTTTCATGTTATAACATATCAAGATAGAATCAAGACTTTTCAGAAAAACAGTGGAAATTAACTTACTTTGTCACAAAACATGAAAACAAGCCTTGGTCATAAGCTTTGTTAATTGACTAGAAGTTTCTGGGCCATGAGAAAGTGAATCCACAAGACAGTAGAGGGGAGAAATGGTTCCAGTCACCTTGTTTGGTTGATAGTGCAACCTAACTCACCATCCTAATTTCAGGAGTACCAGCACCACTCCCCCTACACCCATCTTACCTCCACTAATTACTGTACAGGACACACTTAGAACAAAGGTAAAATCAGAGCAATGCCATGGTGAGGCCTGTAGTCTTTCTCATCCATCACTTATCTCTATTTTTCAATTTATGGAAGAAAAAAACATACCCTAGAGCATTCTTAAGGCACATTCACGTAATTATACCCATTATACAAGACAAAAACTAAGATAAAGAAAAGTCATTTGACAAGTTCAAAGCTGATGGATGATAATGCTGGAATGAGAACACATAGCTACTGAGGTTTCCTATATTTTATCCTAGGAGCAAAAAATTTTTTATCTCCAAGCAGTGAACAAATATTGTATCTTTGCCACAAATTTCAAACTTTTGTGTCTCACAGATCTTGAAAATTCCACATATACATACAAATTTTCACCTTCTGGCTCCTGTTGAAGCCATTTCAATGTAACTCTTTCTTTGGTTTTATTCCCTTATAAACAGATCCAAATAGAATTGTAATAAATAAGCAATATCATTTGGAGAAAGGAAGCAATTTATAAATAATAAATGACCAATCAAAATGAAACTAGTTTTTTAACACTTGATTAAAAAACGTTTCATAAACTTTAGAACATTAAATAAATTACTTTAACTTAAATTTTGTAGGTTGATTTGTAACTCAATAAACAATATTCAATCCACTGAACCAATAATAGTACCTTTGGTTTGCATTAAGGATCCCAATACTTTACCTAGCATGTAAAGAAATGATATTGCATCTTTCTGATCTTATGTTCTGGTCAGAAACTTAATTTTCTAGAATATGAATCTTTGCTCAGAGAAATCATTTTCAATCATGCATTAAAGTCTCAAAGTGCACACCTAACCCACTGAAGACTAGCTAAGAACACAGATATAAAGCTTTTCTCAAAATTGTCTATAGTTAAGGACAGGTTTTATAATTTTTTTATTTTATAAATTGAATATATATTACCTATTATCATCCTTTGCCTTCTCATTCAGTTTGTTCTAGATGAAATGAATGGATACAATTGACACTGCATCATTTAAATGAACTTTTCTACATATAAAGACAAAGATAAAGATTTAAAGATTAAGCTATATGTTTCTTTTTCTGGTATTTAACCCAAAGTGCAGAACATTACATATTAAGTATATTTGTTTAGAATTCTCCACAGGTAGCTTGTTAAATAAATGAGAATGTCAGAAATAATTATAAGGTGATCTTAAAAACAAAAATATAATAACTTATACACCTAAATAAATGTTATCTTTCAAGGAAATTACCTTGGACAAAAGCAGCATTACTGAAATAATTACCTTTGGCCTACAATAACAATAAGAGGCTTCTACAGATTTAAAACCTAGTTCTAATTGATGCAAAAATCCTCGATAAAATAATGGCAAACCAAATCCAAAAACATATCAGAAAGATCATTACCACAACCAAGTCAGCATCATCCCAATGATGCAAGGATGGTTCAACATATGCAAATCATTAAATATATGCAGCACTTTAACAGAAGCAAAGACAAAAACCACTTGATTATCTCAATAGATGCAGAAAAAAGCCTTTGATAAGATTCAGCATCATTGTATGATAAAAGCTCTGAAGAAACTAGGAATAGAAGGAATGTATGTCAACATTATAAAGGCTATATATGACAAACGCATAGCCAACATCACACTTAATGGGGAAAAACTGAAACCATTTCCCCTAAAGTCAAGAATGAAACAAGGATTCTTCCCATTCCTACTCAACATAGTCCTGGAATTCCTAGCCAGAACAATAAAGCAAGAAGAAATAAAGCAAACACAAATAGGTGAAGTGGTCAAACTATCCCTATTCACAGATAGCATGATCTTATACCTTAAAGACCAGAAAAACTCCACCCAAAAACTCCTAGACACCATTAACAGCTTCAGCAAAGTAGCAGGATACAAAATCAACTTACAAAAATCAGTAGCCTTTCTACACACCAACAATGAACAGATTGAAAAAGAATATAAGAAAACAATTCTATTTATAATAGTCTCAAAAAAATCTAAGGCCTAGGAAAAAAGTTAACAAAAGATATACATGATTTCTACAAGGAGAACTATAAACTACTGAAGAAAGAGATCAAAAAAGACTACAGAATGTGTAAAGATCTGCCATGCTCATGGATTGGCAGAATCAACATAGTAAAAATGGCTGTACTACCAAAAGCAATCTACATGTTCAATGCAATTCCCATCAAACTCCCAATGATACTCATAGAGATTGAAAAATCAACCTTAAGTTCATTTGGAAGAACAAAGTCTGAGAATAGCCAAGGCAATACTGAGCAACAAAAGCAATGCTGGAGGCATCACAATACTCAACTTTAAACTATATTACAGAGCCATAGCAATAAAAACATCATGGTACTGGCACAAAAGAGACATGAAGACCAGTTAAGCAGAATAGAGGATGAGGATATGAATCCATGCAGATAGACCCACCTAATTTTTGACAAAGGCACAAAAACATTCAATGGAGAAAAGACAGCCTCTTGAACAAATGTTGCTAGGAAAACTAGTTATCTTCCTGCAGAAAATTGAAACTAAATCCATGTCTGTCACACTGTACTAGTATCAACTCAAAGTAGATTAATGATCATAATATCAGAACCAAAACCTTGAAGCTAGTACGGGAAAGAGCAGGGAATACCCTGGAAGCAATAGGTATAGAAAAGGACTTCCTCAATAGAACTCAAGTGGCTCAGCAACTAAGAGAAAATATTGACAAATGAGACTACATGAAATTGAAAAACTTCTGCACAACAAAAGAAATGGTCTCTGAATTGAAGAGACCATCCAAAGAACGGGAGAAAATCTTTGCTAGCTATGCATCAGACAAGGAACTGATAACCAGAATATACAGGGAGCTCAAGAAACTAAACTCCCCAATGATCAATGACCCAATAAAGAAATGGGCAGTTGAACTGAACAGAACTTTTTCAAAATAAGAAGTCCAAATGGCTAAAAAACACATGAAAAAATGCTCACCATCCCAGCCATAAAGGAAATTCAAATCAAAACCACTCTAAGATTCCACCTCACTCCTGTTAGAATAGCCACCAACAACAATTGTTGGGGAGGACAGGGAAAAAGGAGCCCTCATACACTGTTGGTGGGAATATAAACTAGTACAACAACTTTGGAAAACAGTATGGAGACTTCTTATAAAAACTAAAACTAGATCTGACATACAATCCAGCAATACTGGATTACCAAAGAAATGTGACTCAGGTTACTACAAAGGCACCTGCACACCACACATGTTTATTGAGCATATTCACAATAGCCAAGCAATGGAAACAGCCCAGATGCCCTTCTATGGATGAATGGATTTAGAAAATGTGACATTTATACATAATGGGATTTTATTCAGCCACAAAGAAGAATGAAATTTTGTCATTCACAGGTAAATGGATGGAACTGGAGAAAATCATTTTAAACAAAGTCTGGCTCAGAAGACCAAAAATCACATGTTCTCCCTCATATGTGGATTATAGACTTAAAACAAATGCAGTAATATTATTGGACACAGGTCACACACTAGGGAGAAACCACACATGGGATAAGGCAAGGGAAAGAAATCAAAAACTTGAATTGGTTGATGTGCTCACTGTATAGGAATGAATACAGTAATCTTAAACTGGCCGAGGCCACTATGGGAAGAGGACTAGAAAGCATTGAAGAGGTCTGGTAGAGATGAACCAATGTGGATTGTAATACATATATACATGGAAAGAACATGAGAAATCTCCTTATATAGCTATCTTTATCTCAAAACAGCAAAAATGCAACATTTTTCTTATTATCTTTTATGTTTTTTCTTCTACAAAATAGGAGAACAAGAGGGTAGAACAGGTTCTTCCCCTAGGAAGGGATCAGGGATGTGTATACATGTGTATACAATGTATACACATGTAAGTAAATGCAAAAACAATAAAAAATAAATAAAATAAAACCTAGTTCTATCACTTAAGAATAGTATGGTCTTATGTAAGCCATCCAAAAATTCTGTCTTGGTTTAGGTATTTGTAGAGTGTTACAAAATGACCTCAGATGAAACACACCTCCCTATATGTGTATGCTTGTGCATTCCCTTCCCATACTGAATCTGAGCTTGCAATGTGAATTGCTTAAAACAACATAATACAATAGATATGGTATTATACCAGTTTTCAGCCAAGGCATTAGAGGGACTTTGCAGCTTTCATTCTCACTCTCTTGAAATCAAAGCACTGGTCTGTGAAGATGTTCATTTAGCCTACTGGATGGGAGGCCATGTGGTACCCCAGTCTATAGCCAATGCACAGACATGTGAGTGAATCTCTTGGAATAGCCAGCCTCAGTTGAGTCATCAAATGATACCAACATATGAATGATCCCAGGTGATCACCAGCAAAACCATCCAGATGACCAACCTACAATAATAAATGCTTGTTGTTTTAAGTCATTGCATTTTGGAATAGTTTGTAAAAGAGGAAAAGTTAACTGAAACACCATATGGTGGGTAATAACACTCATCTAACAGCATTTTGTTGAAGATTAAATGAAAATATGCATATACATATACACTTAGAACACTTTCTGGGCCATGAAAATGCTCAGCAGGTGTTAATCATAATTATTATTATAAGAAAATTAATTGGAAGACTTGTATAATACAGAAATGCAACACTAATATACACATGGAAATTCTGGAAATTTTGTTCAAAATTTGCATATTATTTCAGAATTTAAGTAAGAGATATGTAACAATGATAACCAGTCCGAAGTGGGAAGAAATGACCCAAACATTGTATGCACATATGAATAAAAGAAAAAAAAGATAACCAGTCCAGTGATTTAAATTCTGGTTTTAAAAAAAGGCTTATTGACATGATGGTGCTTTTCATCAGTGACAAACTAGAGTTCTGAAGGCCACATCCACAGGTAATCTTTTTTCTGAGATAACTTTGTTATTAATATTGTATTAACTACCACCACTGAATAATGAGGAAGATTTATACAAATATACATATTTTCAGCTTCTATAACTATTCTTCTGATTATTTAAGATCTTTCTAGAGTTGCCCTCTTTTCCTCGCCCCAAGCATTGACTGGTCAGAAATGCACATTCCTGTCCAAGGCACAGGAGACTTCACTGGTCTCCTCATTCATATAGTTACTAAACTGACTTCTGCAAGCTTTTAACTTTGGGGTGCCAGCTTTATATTTATTTTCATTTTAAAGCTATGGTTTCTAGATTTGCAAATGCTTTATAAACGATTTTACAAATGTCCTAAGAATCATGTCAGATTGCAAGCAGGGCAGTACTAAGGGTAGAGATCAGAGATTCTAAATCCAGTTCTATGTGACTTCCAGTTCTCTGCCTCAGGAAAACAATCTGGCAATCATTAGTACATGACAAAAGTTCAGTATGGATGAGGAACCAGCTAGGGCATGTGGGTATTGGTACTAGAAAATCTAGCCATGGATTAAGAAAATGTGGTATCTATACACAATGGAATTCTATGCAGCCATGAAGAAGAACGAAATGTTATCATTCGCTGGTAAATGGATGGAATTGGAGAACATCATTCTGAGTGAGGTTAGCCTGGCCCAAAAGACCAAAAATCGTATGTTCTCCCTCATATGTGGACATTAGATCAAGGGCAAACACAACAATGGGATTAGACTATGAACACATGATAAAAGCGAGAGCACACAAGGGAGGGGTGAGGATAGGTAAGACACCTAAAAAATTAGCTAGCATTTGTTGCCCTTAACGCAGAGAAACTAAAGCAGATACCTTAAATGCAACTGAGGCCAATAGGAAAAGGGGAACAGGTACTAGAGAAAAGGTTAGATCAAAAAGAATTAACCTAGAAGGTGACACCCACGCACAGGAAATCAATGTGAGTCAATGCCCTGTATAGCTATCCTTATCTCAACCAGCAAAAACCCTTGTCCCTTCCTGTTATTGCTTATACTCTCTTTATAACAAAATTAGAAATAAGGGCAAAATAGTTTCTGCTGGGTATTGAGAGGGTGGGGGAGAGAGGGAGGGGGTGGAGTGGGTTGTAAGGGAGGGGGTTGGGGCAGGGGGGAGAAATGAACCAAGCCTTGTATGCACATATGAATAATAAAAGAAAAAGAAAAAAAAAAGAAAATCTAGACATGTAATTACAGTGGTACCATACATTTCTTAGCGGTAAGATGTAAAGTACATGACTGAACGCAACCTCAAATAAGTTTAAGATTTTGCTTTTGTACTATGGGTTGGCCAAAGTAAAAATCTAATATCATATGACTGTAGAAGCATCCCAGTTCCACACACCCAGGGGAGGATCATTCACACAAGCTTGTTCAGGTTAAATGAACTGACTCACTCATTTCCAAATCCATGCTAATTTTAAGAACTGACTTTGGCTGGAGTAGATATGTGGGAAAGGGAATCAGGCTGATGCAGAACTGAAGAACATCAGTACACAGTTAAATATTTTGAGTAACCTGAAGTCACTTTTCTACTGAAAGAAAGAGAACTAGGCTAAGTTACCTTCACCTTCTGCACTCATAAAGCATGTTGTTTTACTCCTACTGCAGCTCTGGCCCATAGTGGTTACATAAGGATTTTCTGCAGGACCAAATAATTGTCAATATCAGTCTGGCACTGGTGGCTCACACCTGTAATCCTAACAACTAGGGAGGCAGAGTTCAGAAGTATTGTGGTTTATGGCCAGTTCTGGCAAAAAGCTTGCTAGACCCCACCTCAATGGAAGCTGGTGCATGCCTGTCATCCCAGCTACTCAAGAAGCATAAAAAACAGGAGACTGGTCCAGGCTGGCCTGGGCAAAAAGTGAGACCGTGTCGCAAAAATAATCAGAGCAAAAAGGACTGACAGAGTGTCTCAAATGGTAGAGAGCCTGCTTAACAAGTGTAAAGCCCAGACTTCAAACCCCAGTACTACAAAAAAAATTGTCAAGTTCAGGGATTATGACTTTTAGTTTTTGAGATGGTGTCTCAAATTGACCTCATACTGTTGATACTCCTGCCTCAGTCTCCTGAGTGCTGGGATGACAGGTGTGCACCACCAAACCTAGCTCATGACTTTTTAATCTTTCAAGTAGCATTGACAGATGGAATACAGAATGCCCAATTAAATATAAATTTTAGAGTAATATAAGGGATGAATTTCATCAAAGTACATTACATGTATGTACAGAAATATTCCAATGAATCCCCTTTGTACAATTAATATATGCTAATAAAAATAAATAAAAGTAAATACAAATTTTAGGTAACAAATCATAAACATGTACATGCAATATGTAGAATGTATTATTCTAAAAATTAATTTATTATTAATCTGAAATTTAAGTTTATTTGGATGTCCTATTTTGGCTTTTGGCTTCTTTATATCATTTTACCTTGTTTTTTGTTTTGGTAAATCTGGTAACACTACTTAGAGATGAATGCCAAATACTGTCCTGCCAAAGAAGAGGTGCTCAATAATATCATTGGAATATTGAAGGATAGTTTTTGCAATTCCATCCTGTGGCTTGGTATCATGGCTGTACAAATTTTTTGGATATTGCAGATTCCACTCTAGTTTAGTTCTGAACACAAATCCCAGTAATTGTTACAATAATTAAAAAACAAAAAATATCATCTGTATTTCTGCAGTACCTTCAGAGGTGGTACTTTCTCCTTTTAAAAATAAGCTCTGAGTAATTATGCAATTAAATTTTGATTGCGAAGTAAAGAGAATGTAGGGAGTGAAGAATGTTTAGTTCATTTGAAGAAAGAGCTTCATACTTATATAAAGCACTTTATTTCTTGTTCACATTCTCTTTCATATTTTGAAATTGGATCATTCTTTTTCTAGCATGACTGTGACAAGTTCAAAAGAAGAGGAAATCACTTAGCTTAGAATGTTGTTGGTGCAGGTGAACAGCATTTATTTTTCATGTCACCCCATTTCTTATTCCTTGCAATCTTCCAACTGCTAATTAAGACAAAGGGCAAAATATATCATTGAAAAAACAGTAAAGTACACTTTCCCAGCCTGAAATGTGACAGACACCACACTTGAAGTATTTTTGTGGTCTTTACATAGCATGGCAGACTAATCAAGAACAAGTCAAGCAGACAGGAAAGGAGAATTATTTCACACTCCTGCTGATGCTGCTGAAAAGTGTAGAAGTGATCTTGGAGTGCTTTCTTTATTTTTTTTACCTTTAGAATTGCACACAGAAGGTAACCTAGCAAGTATTAGACGTCACAATGCCATTTGTCTGTTGACAATATAGTCTAATGCATTTTGTGATATATCTATCTATCTATCTATCTATTTATCTACCTATCTATATTATACATAACATATATAGATATAGATATAGGTATATATATCTTAGTTTGCTTGTTATTTTTTTATTGCTCCCTGTTGACCAGAAATTAAAACATTAAGCAGCAGGAAAAGTAATGAGGTCTAATTTTTTTGTCCAAGTCAAAGAAATGTGCTACTTTCACAGGACTGAAAATCTCCATTAGCTAAAAAGTACTAAAGAATGCTTGAAATAGAAAATATTTACATATTTTTATTTGTTGGTTGTTTCTTGGAGATACTGGGGTTTGAACTCAGAATCTCACATTTGCTAGGCAGGTGCTCTACTACTTGAGTCACTCTGCCAGCTCAAATATTCACATATTAAAGTGGTAAACAGGTCAACTTTTTGTTAGTATAAAGAAATAGCTGAAACAGCTGGCTTATGAAAAGAAGACATTCATTTAGCTCTCATTTGTGAAGGTTCAAAGTCAAACAGCATAGCACAGGCTCTGTAGTGAGGGCTGCCCCTTGGTTATATCACATGATAGTGTGGAGACTGCATGGGAAACCCAGTGATTATATCTCAATCAGGAGCAGAAAGAGAAGATGAGAAGTGGCAGGCTTGCTCATTTTATAACAACTCTACCGAAAGAACTCAAGGGGTAATAGGAGAATGACATCATGTTCCCAATGACCCAAGACCTCCTAGGAGGACCTACCTCTTAAGGACTCTACAGCGCCACCCTGGCATCAACCTCTTAACCACCGTGGATGCTGAGAGACACACAAACAATACCAAAATCATAGCAATACCTCAGTATAGGGAGTAGACAAAGCCAATCAAATGCCAACTGCAACTCTCAAAAGACATTTCCTATTACCATTTAGGATGAATTTACTACAAATTAAACCCAAAATTAAATTAAATGAACTGAAGACAGATTATATTAGAATATAACAATCTGTGAGAATTTTGTGACAGCATCATCTCTTTGTACCATGCTCCAAAGTTTACCTAATCTTTCAAGGATTAAATGTTTATCCTCCAGCTGTAGTCTTCTGAGAACTATGTTTCTTATTTAGAAGGTCAAACATCTAAAAGTATCCTATGAGCAGGGCAATGGTGATGCACACCTGTAATCCTAGCTACTCAGGAGAGAGATCAGGAGAATTGCAGTTCAAAGCCAGCCTAGGCAAATAATTTGAGAGATCCTATCTAGGAAAAAACTTTCACAAAATGGAAGGGTAGCGTGGTTCAAGGTTTAGGTCCTGAATTCAAACCCCAGTATTGTAGAAAATGAATAAATAAAAGTATCCTTTGAGGTTTTTCCATTTACATTTGTAATATTAATTACACTTATTTATATAAACTTAGATACTATATGTATATTAAACATTATATAAACTTCTGAATTTATATAATGCACTCTCCATACTGATATCTGCATATTCCTTTCTTAGTTGTATTCCCAACAGTAAAGTGAAATGATCTGAGTAGAGTAACAGAGTCAATTCTTAAACAGGATTGCCCCAGCATCAGGACTAAGGTTGTGAGTGTGTGTGTGTGCACACATATGTATGTATGTGTGAATATGTAGTCTCACTATGTGGTCCAGACTGGCCTTGAACATCCTCTTGGTTCATTCTCCTGAGTGCCTGGAAGCACCAAATATTTTTGTCTAAAGGTCCAGAGCATCCCTTTATCTCCATTCAAATCAGAGAGAACTGTGCTGCCATTTGACAGAAACTGTATTGGGAACTTTTGATGACAGAGCTTCTGGTTACAGATATGGAGCTCAGAGAAGGTCCTAAAGGCCAATGGACCTTAAGCAAGACACTTTGGCATTGTGGTAGGTCTGCTGAATTCCAAATTCAACTATGGGCCCTTTGGATAAAAGCAAATGCTTTTAGGTTGAAAACCTTGTAATATTATGATACACACTTCCTTTTGCCAGCTACAACAACAAAAAATAAAACTCTTAACATAAAAAAGATGTATAAAGAAGATCATTAAAAGAATCCAAGATGGCAACTAGGGTGAAGAAGCAGACAACGTGAGCTCAGTAAATCAAAAATCTTGTGGAGATGCTGGAGCCACATTTGGCAGAAATAAAGCACCAAAAAGTATCAAAACTTTGATACCCTGAACCCCTAGCTCATACAAAGATTCTCCACATCACGTTACACTGAGAAAACAGGAGAGTTAACATGCCACCAAATGCCGGCTCCAAACCTGCTTGGGAGACATTCAGCAGACCAACAGGTGAGCACCAAGCATCATGTAGTATTCCCCCAGGCACCCTTGGGATAAACCAGCATAGCATCCTGGGCAGACTGACCCTCTGCCCTGAAAAAAAAAAAAAAACCTGAATAAACAAGGAACTGAAAACTAACTCACAGCAGAGGGAGTGGGGAGCTATAAGCACACTGGAGAAGGGGGAAAGGGCAAGGACTGATCTCTGCAAGAACTTTCAGTAAACAAAGGCTGAAAAGGAAGAAGGGCTGGCAGTGGATAGATGATAAGCCACTGCCTGAAATAGAACAGGTGGCGGTCCACAAATCTCATCTCCTGAGCCAGTGAACAACAACCAAAGTCAAACGACACTGCAAAACTGAAGAAAATCAGCAAACCATCACAACAACCTGATAGCAGGGGGCCAGCTGAAGGATCACTGACCTTGCCTCAGAAAAAGGGGGCCAGGCAAAGAGACAAGCCCCCAGTAAATCAACACAGCAAAACCCCAACTCCAAAGCAGGACAGCTCTTGGGCTACAGAGCTGAGCTCCAGAACCAGAGGACAAGCCACACCTCACTGAGGGAGACGCTGACTAAACAGCTGCCACTGAAAGACAGAAGAAAAACTGGTGAGACTCCCCAACCACCTGGAGAGACTAAAACAGGGCTTCTGCTTAAGCACCAACACCAGGACTGGAAGCTGAAAGAGTAACACCAGAACTACTAATACTGAAATTTTATTGTTCCTGAAACTGGAGGTTTTTTTTTGTGTGTGTGTGTGTTTGTTTGTTTGTTTGTTTTGTTCATTATTTGTTTGTTGTTCATCTTTCCCTGTTGATTTCTTTGGTGTTTTGTTTTTGGTTTATTTTGTTACTTTTACTAGTGTGAGTTAGTTAATACTAGTTAAATTACACCCAGACCAGGGAAAGAAATAGCATACATACACTAAACTAAAAATCCAATATACCCACAAAACTAAATTTAACCAAGGGAAGAAAACAGGTGATTGAAAACACTAATACCCTATCAAGAACATAGTTGCACAATAGAAAGTGGAGCAATGGGAAGACAAAAAAGGGATGGAAATCATTCTCCCACCCCAAAACAATTTAATACAAGATTCAGAGGAAAATGAAGAAAATAGATACCCATTCCATACTCCAACAAAACAAAGATAAACAATGCTGAGGACCCCAATGATGCCCACAAGAGCATCCTCAAAGAAGAAATCCTACAAGTATTCACTAAGAACTTCATGGAGATGTTATTAGACATGGTCAACCAAAACGTACAAGAGGCACTCAAGAAATTCCAAGACATCAAAAATAAATAACAGGAGAAGTAACAGAAATAAATGAACTCATAGGAGCCCTAAATAAACACCAAACTGAACAGAGAACAATATAAATCAAGAGATAAATGAATTAGAGATGAAAATTGACAATACTAAAAAGGAAGTGACCCATGATATCCAAAACCTCAGAAAAAAGAATGAAAGAGAAATACAAAACACAATGGAAGGCCACTCCAACACACAAGAACAAGCAGAAGACAGAATCTCAGAAACTGAAGATGAAATGGAAATAAAGGAAAAACTGAACACTTATTAGTCAAACAACTCAAGACTTGTGAAATGAATATACAAGAACTCACTGACTCCATCAAAAGACCAAACCTGAATATCACAGGCACTGAAGAAGGAGAAGTGGTGCAAGCAAAAGGGATTCATAAGGTATTCAACAAAATAAAACAGAAATTTCCCAAATCTAGAGAAAGCTATGCCAATCCACATACAGGAAGCTTCCAGGATGCCAAACAGACTTGACCAAAATAGAACTATCCCACAACATAATATCATTAAAACAATAAGCACAGAGAATAGAGAAAGAATATTGAAGACTGTAAGAGAGAAAAACAAATAACAGACAGAGGTAAAACTATCAAACTCACAACAGATTGCTTAACAGAAACCTTAAAAGCAAGAAGAGCATGGAGTGAGATCTTCTGGGCCTGAATGAAAATAATTTCAACCCTAGGACACTCAACCCAGCAAAACTATCATTCAAAATAGATGGAGCAATAAAAGTTTTCCATGATAAACAGAAACTAAAAGACCACCAAGCCACCATCACAAAAGATTCTTCAAGGAAACCTGCACACAGAAAATGAAAGCAAACAAAACCATAAGAGGAGAGGCAACACCAAACCACAGGAGAAGAAAAGACAAGAAAGTAGAAAGTAACATGGATTCAGCTGCACATAATCAAACCCTTAAACAACAAAAACAACTGAATGACAGGAATCACCACATACCTATAAATACTAACACTGAATGATAACAAACTTAACTCCCCATCAAAAGACACCATTTGGCAAACTGGATTAAAAAGGAAGATTCAACAATCTGTTCTTTACAGGAGACCCATCTCATCGACAGAAACAAGAACTGGCTTAGGGTAAAAGGCTGGAAGAAGATTTACTAAGCCAATGGCCCCCCAAAACAGGCAGGTATAGCAATACTTACCTTGGACAAAGTAGACTTCAAACTTACATTGATCAAATGAGATAAAGAAGGACACTCCACACTAATAAAAGGTAAAATACACCAAAAGGAAATAACAGTTATCAACCTATATGCACCCAACATCAGTGCTCCCAATTACTCCAAAGGACCTAAAAGTATATATACACTTTAATACAGTGGTAGTGGGAGACTTTCATACCCCCCATCACCAATAGATAGGTAATCCAAACAAAAAATCAATAAAGAAATTCTAGAACTAAATCACACCATAGATCAATAGCTGATGTCAACAGAATATTTCATCCACCTTCTGCACAATATACATTCTTCTAAGCAGCCCATGGAACCTTCTCTGAAATTGATCATATCTTAGGGCACAATGCAAGCCTCAGCAAATATAAAAAAACAGAAATAATCCCATGCTTTCTATCTGATCACAATGCATTAAAACTAGAACTCAGCAACAAAAACAACAGTAGAAAACATGCAAACAATTGGAAGCTGAACAACACATTGCTCAATGATCAATGGGTCATTAATGAAATAAAAGAGGAAATTAAGAGGTTCCTGGAAGTTAATGAAAATGAAAACACGACCACTCGGAATCTATGGGACACAGCAAAGGCAGTCTTAAGAGGAATAAGTTTATAGCCATGAGTGCATATATTAAAAGGACAGAAAGGTATGAAATCAATGACCTAATGCCACATCTCAAACTCCTAGAAAAACAAGAACAAGCAAATCCCAAAACAAACAGAAGGAGAGAAATAACAAAAATAAGGGCCAAAATTAATGAAATAGAAACAAAAAAAACCATGCAAAGAATCAACAAAACAAAAAGCTCTTCTTTGAAAAAATAAACAAGATTGACAGACCCCTGACAAACCTGACTAAAATGAGGAGAGAAAAAACCCAGATCAGTAAAATAAGAAATGCAAAAGGGGAGAAATAAGAAACACTATGGAAATCCAGCAAGTCTTCAGAGACTCCTTTGAGAACCTATATTCTAATAAATTTGAAAATCATGAAGAAATGGACAAATTTCTCAATAGTTATGATCATCCAAAATTGAACCAAGAGGATATCAATCACCTGAATATATCTATAACACAAAATGAAATTGAAGCAGCAATAAAGAGACTCTCAAAAAAGAAAAGTCCAGGACCTGATGGATTCTCTGCTCAATTCTATCAGACCTTTAAAGAAGAACTAATATCAGCCCTCCTTAAACTGTTCCATGAAATAGGAACACTGCCTAACTCATTTTATGAAACTAGTATTACACTCATCCCAAAACCAGACAAAGACACTTCCAAAAAGGAGAAGTATTGGCCAATCTCCTTAATGAACATCGATGCAAAAATCCTCAACAAAATAATGGCAACCCAAGTAAAATATATCAGAAAGATTATACACTACAACCAAGTCAGTTTCATCTCAGGGATGCAGTGGTGATTCAACATATGCAAATCTATAAATGTAATGCAGCACATTAATAGAAGCAAAGACAAATACCACTTGATCATCTCAATAGATGCAGAAAAAGTCTTTGGTAAGATCAAGCACCACTTCATGATAAGAGCTCTAAGAAAACTAGGAATAGAAGGAATGTACCTCCACACTGTAAAGGCTATATATGACAAATCTACAGACAACATCATACTTAACAGAGAAAAACTGAAACCATAGTACTGGAATTCCTAGCCAGAGCAATTAAAGAAGAAGAAGAAATAAAAGGAATGCAAATAGGTAAAGAAACTGTCAAAACCATCCTATTTGCAAATGACATGATACTATATCTTAATGACCCAAAAAACTCTACCTAAAAACTCCTAGACACCATAAACAGCTACAGCAAGGTGACAGGATACAAAATCAACTTACAAAAATCATTAGCTTTTCTATACACCAACAACAAACAAATTGAGAAAGAATATATGGAAACAATTCCATTTACAATATCCTAAAAAAAATCAAATATCTAGGAGTAAACTTATCAAAGGATGTCAATGACCTCTACAAGGAGAACTACAAACCCCTGAAGAAAGAGATCAAGGAAGACTACAGAAGGTGGAAAGATCTCCCATGCTCATGGATTGGTAGAATCAACATAGTAAAAATGGCTAAACTACCAAAAGCAATCTACATGTTTAATGCAATTCCCATCAAAATCCCAATAACATTCATCACAGAGATTGAAAAATCTACCCTAAAGTTCTTTTGGAAACATAAGAGACTGCAAATAGCCAAGGCAATACTGAACAAAAAGAGTAATGCTGGAGGTATCACAGTACTCAACTTCAAAGTATATTACAAAGCAATAGCAATAAAAACAACATGGTACTGGCACAAAAACAGAAATGAAGACCAGTGGAACAGAAAAGAGGATCTGGATATGAATCTACACAGCTATGCCCACCTTATTTTTAACAAAGGCACCAAAGACATACGATGGAGAAAAGACAGCCTCTTCAACAAATGGTGCTGGAAAAAGTGGTTATCTGTCTGCAAAAAACTGAAACTAGATTCATGTTTATCACCCTGTACTAGTATCAACTCAAAATGGATCAAGGACCTTAATATCAGACCTGAAACTCTGTAGTTAGCCCAGGAAAGATCAGGGACTACTCTGGAAATAATAGGTATAGGCAAGGACTTCTTCAAAAGAACCCCAGCAGCTCAGCAACTAATAAAAAGGATGGACAAATGGGACTTCATAAAATTAAAAAGCTTTTGCACAACAAAAGAAATGGTCTCTCAACTGAAGAGAACACCCACAGAGTGGGAGAAAATATTTTCCAGCTACATATCAGACAAAGGACTGATAACCAGAATATACAGCAAACTCAAAAAACTAAACTCTCCCCAAATCAATGAACCAATAAAGAAATGGACAACTGAAATATACACAACTTTCTCAAAAGGAGAAATTCATATGGCCAAAAACCACATAAAAAAAGCTCATCATCTCTAGCCATAAAGGAAATGCAAATCATAAAACCATACTAAGATTTCACCTCACCCCTGTTAGAATAGCTATCATCAAAAACACCACCACCAACAGGTGTTGGAGAGGATGTGGGGAAAAGGACCCCTTGTACACTGCTGGTGAGAATGCAAACTAGTGCAACCACTCTGAAAACAATATGGAGGCTTCTTAAAAATCTAAACATAGCTCTCCATATGTTCCAGCAATCCCACTCCTAGGGACATAACCAAAGGAATGCAACTCAAGTTACTCCAGAGGCACCTGCACACCCATTTTTATTGCAGTGCTGCTCACAATAGCCAAGTTATGGAAACAGCCAAGATGCCCCACTACTGATGATTGGATTAAGAAAATGTGGTATTTATACACAATGGAATTTTACTCAGCCATGAAGAAGAATGAAATCTTACTATTCTCAAGTAAATGGATGGAACTGGGGAACATCATCCTGAGCGAGGTTAGCCAGGCTCAGAAGACCAAAAATCATAGGATCTCCCTCATATGCAGACTTTAGATTTAGGGCAAATGCAGCAATGCTGTTGGACTTGGATCAGATGCTAAGGAGAGAGCACATACAGGAGGAATAGGGATAGGTAGGAAACCCAAAACTTGAAAGTGTTTGATGTCCCCACTGCAGAGGAGCTAATACAGTAACCTTAAAATGACAGAGGTCAATTTGGGAAGTAGTGAAGAGGTCAAGTAGAGATGAATCAATTCGGGTTGTAATACACTTGTGCCTGGAAGCAATGCTAAGAATCTCTCTGTATAGCTATCCTTATCTAATATAAGAAAAATGCTTTGTCTTTCTTATTATTGCTTATGTCTACTCTTCAACAAAATTGGAGAAAAGGGCAAAACGGATTTTGCCTTGAATTGAGAGGGCAGGGGGCAAGGGGAAGAAATGTCTCAAACAATGTACGCTCATATGAATAAATGAATGAAAAAAAAGAAGCTCAATATGCTCTAACTTGCAGATTGTCAGCATTAATGTTGTGATCCCCTCCCCGCCCTCCTCCTACATGAATTTGTCATTTAAATATATTTATCTTTCAATGAACTTGAGAAAATTAGTTTAGAAACTCTTTCATTTTGTTTATAAAGTAGAGTTCATGTTTCATTTCCTAGTCTCTTCCTTCCCCTACAGTTAAATAAGGTAGGTGGGTAGAAGTGTCTTCACTAAATATTCTAACTCTTTAAATAAATTGGAATGTTTGTGACATGTCTCCATTCACCTCTCCCTTTTCACATCCCTCCACTTTCCCCATGACATTGTTATAAATCACTGCAAAAGCTATTAATCAGGACAAATAGAAGGCAGCAACATGTTGCCAATGACCAGAAAATGATGATACAGGGCCACAGTAGCCCAGGGTGACTCCGTACATCAGACAGGCAAGGCTGGATCAGGGAAAATGGTTGCCTTCAGTGCCAACTTCCTGGTCATTCACTATTTTCCTTTCAAGAGAGAGTGGAGGAAAGGTACAGAGATTTCAGTTGATCCAGCATGTGGTGGGATTTTATAATTAGGCTGGTAGAAAAATAACAGATGGTATATCGAATGTAAATATATGAAACTACCCTTGAAGATGAAACAGGATGCTGGCACTCCCAGGGGAGTTAAGCAAAAGCAGAAAAGATTCCCTACTGTCTCTCAGCATCTCAAAATTTTATCTCACTTCTCGAGGAGATTCCAAGATGGCGGCTAGAGGGAGGAAGCAGAAAGCGAGCCTCCTATAGTGAAATCTTGGAGAGACGCTGGAGACACACTTTGCAGGCATAATCACCGAGAAAAGGCATAACTTTGACTCCTCCACATCTCCAGCCGGCGCAGAGAATCTCCACTTCACGTTAAACGGAGAACCGAGGAGGCCCCCGGGGCCGCCAGGGGCCGGCGCCCATACGGCTTAGGAAGACGCAGACCAGGTGAGCTTCACAGTACCACGGTTCCCCCACAGACAAGCCTGGGCCAGAGCAGCATAGCCCCCTGGACAGACTGACCTCCACCCAGGAAAAAAAAGAGAAACTGAGTACTAAGCAATAAGAACAGTTAAGACACGCTGTAAAGAGGGTGGGGCGCCCTGAGCGCTGAAGATTGGGGGAAGGGAAGCCTTCCCGGGACTGTAAATAAACGAGCCGGGCGGGCCGGAGAGGCTCTGGCGGGAGCGGAGCGCGCCCAGCAACCAGGAGCGGGGACGCTTGTGAGAGGAGGGAAGACCCACTTCCCAGGTGAACTGTAAATAAACACGCAGGCCTGACAACGCGGGGCAGTGTCACCTTTCCCAGTGCTTGCAAAGGGGAAAGCCTGTAGCAGAGGCCGCCGCACAGGAGAACTCTGAGCAAACAAAGCCTGTGGGACCAGGTGAGTGCTAAGCTCACCCCAGAGATCTGCATAAATAACGCCGCCAGCTACAGGCGGAGAGCAGCAGGCAGGCAGGCCACAGTTGCAGATACCACCCTCAGAACTGCCTCCAGATGCTTTTTTTTCTTTTTCTCCCTACCTTTGATGAGAGAACAACTGAATTACACCAGCAAGCAGAAAAACTTACTGAAACTGTATTGCATTTGAACTGGGGACACTAGGTGGGACTTTTTTTTTTTTTTTTATCTTCTGTGTGTGTGTGAGTGTAGTTTTGTTCTACTTTATGCATCCCCTTTGATGAGACAACTACAGAACAACATCTGAGGCACCAACTCCAGGACTGGAGATTGAGACGGACATCCAAATTATTAAGACTGAAATTGCATTGCATATAAACTTGGAAGTTTTTTGGTTTTTTGTTTTTTTTTTTTAATTTTCTATTTTCCATTTTATTTTAATTCATTTTTATAAATAGATATTACTTTCATATACTTATTTTTAATTTTTTTATCTTTGATTTTCAATCCTCTCTCTGTCACTCTATTGTCTGTTCAGTTTACTGTCGATTAGTACACTAACACTCCCTGTTTATACCTTTGAAACTCTCTTGTCTGATACCTTGTTCTGCTTTCTCCCTCTTGTCTGTATATTTGTTTTCCCCTTTTCTTTAACTTCTTGCTTTCCATCTCAGCTCACTCTTCCATTCTCAATATTACCATTGTTATTATTACAAGCTAGAAAATACTTAATTACACACAGTACAGGGACAGTAACAACACCAAGGACAATGACAGGAAGACAGAAAAAACAAGGAAACCAGTTTCCCCACAGCAAAAAATTAGTACAGGAACCAGAGGGGAATGAAGAGAACAGAAACTCAGAGCCAGACTCCAACAAAATGAAGATAAACTATGCCAAAGGACCCAATGAAGCCTACAAGAATAATTTAAAAGAAGACATACTACAAGTACTCAATGAGAATTTTATAGAGATGATACTGGATAGGGTCAACCAAAATGTACAGGAGACACTCAAGAAATTCCAAGACAATAAAAATAGAGAATTTGAAAAAGCAAAAGAAGAAATAAAGGAAACCATAGAAGCACTGTATAAACACCAAAGTGAAAGAGAGAACACAATGAATAAATGGATAAATGAACTCAGGACAAAAATAGACAACAATAAAGAAGAAAACAGCCAGGATATGGAAAACCCCAGAAAAAAGAACGAAACAGAACTGCAAAACAAAACGGAAGGCCAATCCAGCAGAATAGAACAAACAGAAGACAGAATCTCAGAACTTGAAGATGAAATGGTAATTAAAGGAAAAACTGAAGAACTACTAATTAAACAACTCAAGACCTGTGAAAAGAAAATGCAAGAACTCACCGACTCCATCAAAAGACCAAACTTGAGAATCATGGGCATCGAAGAAGGAGAAGAGGTGCAAGCGAAGGGAATGCGTAATATATTCAACAAAATAATAACGGAAAATTTCCCAAATGTAGAGAAAGATATTCCCATACAAATGCAAGAGGCCTCCAGGACACCAAACAGACCAGATCAAAATAGAACTACTCCACGACATATCATCATTAAAACAACAAGTTCAGAAACTAAGGAAAGAATATTGAAGGCTGCAAGAGAGAAAAAACAAGTAACATACAAAGGTAAACCCATCAAAATCACAGCAGACTTCTCAACAGAAACATTAAAAGCAAGAAGAGCGTGGGGTGAGATCTTCCGGGCACTGAATGAAAATAACTTCAACCCCAGGATACTCTACCCAGCAAAGCTATCATTCAAAATAGATGGAGCAATAAAAGTCTTCCATGATAAGCAGAAACTAAAACAATATGTGAACACAAAGCCACCATTACAAAAGATTCTGCAAGGGATCCTGAACACAGAAAGTGACACCCAACTTAACCATGAAAAGGCAGGCAGCACCAAACCACAGGATAAGAAAAAGCAAGACAGTAGAGAGTAACATCAAGTTAGGTACACACAATCAAACCTTCAAACAACTAAGATAACTAAATGGCAGGAATCACCACATACCTATCAGTACTAACACTTAATGTTAATGGACTTAATTCACCCATCAAAAGACACCGTTTGACAAAATGGATTAAAAAAGAAGATCCAACAATTTGTTGCTTACAGGAGACTCATCTCACCGACAGAAATAAGCATATGCTTAGGATGAAAGGCTGGAAGAAGATTTACCAAGCTAATGGCCCCCGAAAACAAGCAGGAGTAGCAATACTTATCTCTGACAAAGTAGACTTCAAACCTACATTGATCAAACGAGACAAAGAAGGACATTCCATACTAATAAAAGGGGAAATAGACCAAAAGGAAATAATAATCATCAATCTGTACGCACCCAATGTCAACGCACCCAATTTCATCAAACATACCCTGAAAGACCTAAAAGCATATATAAACGTCAACACAGTGGTTGTGGGAGACTTTAACACTCCATTTTCATCAATAGATAGGTCATCCAAACAAAAACTCAATAAAGAAATCCAAGATCTAAAATATGCAATAGATCAAGTGGACCTAGTAGATGTCTACAGAACATTTCATCCAACCTCTACACAATATACATTCTTCTCAGCAGCCCATGGAACCTTCTCCAAAATAGATCATATCCTAGGGCACAAAGCAAGTCTCAGCAAATATAAGAAAATAGAAATAATACCATGCATACTATCTGACCACAATGCAGTAAAAGTAGAACTCAACAACAAAAGTAAAGACAAAAAACATGCAAACAGCTGGAAACTAAATAACTCATTACTTAATGAAGAATGGATCATCGATGCAATAAAAGAGGAAATTAAAATGTTCCTGGAAGTCAATGAAAATGAAAACACAACCTACCGGAACTTATGGGACACAGCTAAGGCAGTCTTGAGAGGAAAGTTTATAGCCATGAGTGCATATATTAAACAGATTGAAAGATCCCAAATCAATGACCTAATGATACATCTCAAACTCCTAGAAAAACAAGAACAAGCAAATCCCAAAACAAATAGAAGGAGAGAAATAATAAAAATAAGAGCTGAAATCAACGAAATAGAAACCAAAAAAACCATACAAAGAATTAATGAAACAAAAAGTTGGTTCTTTGAAAAAATAAACAAGATCGATAGACCCCTGGCAAACCTGACTAAAATGAGGAGAGAAAAAACCCAAATTAGTAGAATCAGGAATGCAAAAGGGGAGATAACAACAAACACCATGGAAGTCCAGGAAATCATCAGAGACTACTTTGAGAACCTATATTCAAATAAATTTGAAAATCTAAAAGAAATGGACAGATTTCTAGATACATATGATCATCCAAAACTGAACCAAGAGGAAATTAATCACCTGAATAGACCTATAACACAAAATGAAATTGAAGCAGCAATCAAGAGTCTCCCCAAAAAGAAAAGTCCAGGACCTGATGGATTCTCTGCTGAATTCTATCAGACCTTTAAAGAAGAACTGATACCAACCCTCCTTAAACTGTTCCATGAAATAGAAAGGGAAGGAAAACTGCCAAACACATTTTATGAAGCCACTATTACACTTATCCCAAAACCAGGCAAAGACACCTCCAAAAAGGAGAACTATAGGCCAATCTCCTTAATGAACATTGATGCAAAAATCCTCAACAAAATAATGGCAAATCGAATTCAGCAACACATCAAAAAGATTATTCACCACGACCAGGTAGGCTTCATCCCAGGGATGCAGGGGTGGTTCAACATACGAAAATCAATAAACGTAATAAACCACATTAACAGAAGCAAAGACAAAAACCACTTGATCATCTCAATAGATGCAGAAAAAGCCTTTGATAAGATCCAACATCATTTCATGATAAAAGCTCTAAGAAAACTAAGAATAGAAGGAAAGTTCCTCAACATTATAAAAGCTATATATGACAAACCTACAGCCAGCATTATACTTAACGGAGAAAAATTAAAACCATTCCCTCTAAAATCAGGAACCAGACAAGGATGCCCACTATCTCCACTCCTATTCAACATAGTACTGGAATTCCTAGCCAGAGCAATTAGGCAAGAAGAAGGAATAAAAGGAATACAAATAGGTAAAGAAACTGTCAAAATATCCTTATTTGCAGACGACATGATCCTATACCTTAAAGACCCAAAAAACTCTACTCAGAAGCTTCTAGACATCATCAATAGCTATAGCAAGGTAGCAGGATATAAAATCAACATAGAAAAATCATTAGCATTTCTATACACTAACAATGAGCAAACGGAAAAAGAATGTATGAAAACAATTCCATTTACAATAGCCTCAAAAAAAATCAAATACCTAGGTGTAAACCTAACAAAAGATGTGAAAGACCTCTACAAGGAAAACTATACACTTCTGAAGAAAGAGATTGAGGAAGACTATAGAAAGTGGAGAGATCTCCCATGCTCATGGATTGGTAGAATCAACATAGTAAAAATGTCTATACTCCCCAAAGTAATCTACATGTTTAATGCAATTCCCATCAAAATTCCAATGACATTCATCAAAGAGATTGAAAAATCTACTGTTAAATTTATATGGAAACACAAGAGGCCACGAATAGCCAAGGCAATACTCAGTCAAAAGAACAATGCAGGAGGTATCACAATACCTGACTTCAAACTATATTACAAAGCAATAATAATAAAAACAGCATGGTACTGGCACAAAAACAGACATGAAGACCAGTGGAACAGAATAGAGGATCCAGATATGAAGCCACACAACTATGAGCAACTTATCTTTGACAAAGGAGCTAAAAATATACGATGGAGAAATAGCAGCCTCTTCAACAAAAACTGCTGGGAAAACTGGTTAGCAGTCTGCAAAAAACTGAAACTAGATCCATGTATATCACCCTATACCAAGATTAACTCAAAATGGATCAAGGATCTTAATATCAGACCCCAAACTCTTAAGTTGATACAAGAAAGAGTAGGAAATACTCTGGAGTTAGTAGGTATAGGTAAGAACTTTCTCAATGAAACCCCAGCAGCACAGCAACTAAGAGATAGCATAGATAAATGGGACCTCATAAAACTAAAAAGCTTCTGTTCATCAAAAGAAATGGTCTCTAAACTGAAGAGAACACCCACAGAGTGGGAGAAAATATTTGCCAACTATACATCAGACAAAGAACTGATAACCAGAATATACAGGGAACTTAAAAAACTAAACTCTCCCAAAACTAATGAACCAATAAAGAAATGGGCAGGTGAACTAAACAGAACTTTCTCAAAAGAAGAAATTCAAATGGCCAGAAAACACATGAAAAAATGCTCACCATCTCTAGCAATAAAGGAAATGCAAATTAAAACCACACTAAGATTCCACCTCACCCCTGTTAGAATAGCCATCATCAGCAACACCACCAACAACAGGTGTTGGCGAGGATGCGGGGAAAAAGGAACCCTCTTATACTGTTGGTGGGAATGTAGACTAGTACAACCACTCTGGAAAAAAATTTGGAGGCTACTTAAAAAGATGGACATCGATCTACCATTTGATCCAGCAATACCACTCTTGGGGATATACCCAAAAGACTGTTACTCCAGAGGCACCTGCACATCCATGTTTATTGCGGCACTATTCACAATAGCCAAGTTATGGAAACAGCCAAGATGCCCCAGCACTGACGAATGGATTAAGAAAATGTGGTATCTATACACAATGAAATTTTATGCAGCCATGAAGAAGAATGAAATGTTATCATTCGCTGGTAAATGGATGGAATTGGAGAACATCATTCTGAGTGAGGTTAGCCTGGCTCAAAAGACCAAAAATCGTATGTTCTCCCTCATATGTGGACATTAGATCAAGGGCAAACACAACAAGGGGATTGGACTATGAGCACATGATAAAAGCGAGAGCACACAAGGGAGGGGTGATGATAGGTAAGACACCTAAAAAACTAGCTAGCTTTTGTTGCCCTTAATGCAGAGAGACTAAAGCAGATACCTTAAAGCAACTGAGGCCAATAGGAAAAGGGGACCAGGAACTAGAGAAAAGGTTAGATCAAAAAGAATTAACCTAGAAGGTAACACCCACGCACAGGAAATCAATGTGTGTCAATGCCCTGTATAGCTATCTTTATCTCAACCAGCAAAACCCCTTGTTCCTTCCTATTATTGCTTATACTCTCTCTACAACAAAATTAGAGATAAGGACAAAATAGTTTCTGCTGGGTATTGAGGGGGGGAGCGGGAGGGGGTGGAGTGGGTGGTAAGGGAGGGGGTGGGGGCAGGGGGGAGAAATAAACCAAGCCTTGTACGCACATATGAATAATAAAAGAAAAATGAAAAAAAAAATAAAATAAAATAAAAATAAAAATAAAAAAATTTTATCTCACTTCTCAAGGCACAGACTATGTCTATAGCCTCTAAAGTCTTAAATACTTTTACCTTATTGTCCCCAAATAGCAATAACATGGAGTTCATGCCTCTGGTTTCTATGCGCTCGGTCTTATCTCTGTTCAGATTTGCTTCTTCCTGTTCCTTCTCTTTCATCTTATCCATTTCCTGACACTCTTTGAGGGCTCATTCTTCCTTTGTTTCCATGACTCTGGATCTGTCAGTTGCAATCATTCCAAACTCAGGATTGAGGATTTGCCATGCTTCATCACTTTGATTTCTTTTCTCTTATTTCTTTATAATTAATCAATCCTTCCATCACCACCCTATTTTTCTCATTGGAAAGCCTCCTGGTTCTTTATTTATTTGTTTGGTCCTTTAGATCTTTCCATTTAACTTTGCTAAAATTTTGCATTTCCCCTATAAAAGTCAACTGAACACTTTTTCAACATTTAATATGCATTTGAGATGATTCTGTTATAACAATTACCCAAAATAATTGTCAGAGTGGAAGTGTAAACCATTGTATCTTAAATTGCTTGAAAGTTGCTTTTTCTTTCATATAACAATACATTTCCTTAGTCATTAAAAGTCTATAGTTTCTGTTGAATCAGGTTTTGCTGCTCTGTAGATAAAACTGGAATAGGAAGCTATATTAGTTAGTTGTCCAGAAGAAAAAGAATGGGCTATGATTGTGCGTACATACAAAAGGAGATGAACACACACACAAAGAGAGATACAGAGATAGAGACTCAGAGAAAGAAACAGAGACAGATTAAAGAATTAGCTTATATAGTTATGGAGTCATGGGAGCTGGCAACTTCAAAATCTGTAGGAAGGAAAACTCAAATAAGAATGATGTTATACCTTGAGTTCAAATCCTGCAGGATAGTTGGCTGAAAACTCAGCAGCATTCTTATGTCACAGATTTAAGGAGAATTCTTTCTTCTGCTGCTTTGGAAAACCTCACACTTTCAGGTCTTAAACTGAGTGGATGAAGACCACCTCATTATGAAGGGTAATCTGCTCTATTAAAAGTTAACTGAATATGAATGTTAATCACATCTGTAATATATCTTTACATCAACAGCTAGACTGGTGTTTTATCAACCAATTGGATTCCATAACCTAGCCAAGTTGGCACATAACAATAACTTGACAGTGGTGTTTCCAAACCTCTGGGGGGTGAAGGAAGGGTAAATTGAATGGGAAGAATGTAACAACACTCAGCCCTCCATATCCTTGGGTTCTACATCCTCAGATCCTACCAGCTCTAAACTGAAAATATTCAAACACCAATTTTGAAAAGTACATCAGTACTGAAGATACTCAGACTTTTTTTTCTGGTCAATATTCTCTAGAAAATATAGTATAACAATTATTTGCATAGTATTCACATTGAATTAGATATTATAAGTAATCTAGATTCCAGGAATGGAAAGAGAGGGGGTTAAAGGAGAATGATGGGGGAGGGTGAGTTCAACTATGATATATTGTGAGAACTTTTGTAAATGTCACAATGTACCCCTAATACAATAATATTATGATCATAAAAAAACAATGGCCAAAAAAAAAAGCAATCTAGAGACGACTTAAAGTGCACTGGAGAATGTGCATAGATTATACACAAATATTGTTCCATCTTATATAAGGAACTTGAGCATCTGGGAATTTATATATTCACAGGTGGGTCCTGAAACCAATTCCCAATGAATATGAAGGGATGACCATACTTAATATTATTGAGTGATATGCTTAGGAATTGGTAAAGTGATAATTTTATATTCTATGTTTTCTACATTAAAAATTTAGAAAAGGAATTACAGAACAAATATAGAACTTATTCCAATAGATATAGAATTATTCAATAAAATCAGTGCTCATTAGTCAATTATTTTATAAAATTAATACAGCTGAAATATGAAAGGGCAGCTTCACTGTAGCTGGCTGAATAATAACACCACAATACACCTATTCATGTTCACACCCTAAGCCCTAGAAAGTGTGAATGTAATTTTATATGGCAAAAGAAACTGTGCAAATGTGACTAATTTAGGGATGTTGAGTCAGGAAGATTACACCAGATTATCCAAATGGACCCAATGTAGTCTCAGTGTTCTCTCAGGAGTCGTCAGAGAGTAAAAAGAAACATGATGACAGTAACAGATTATAGAAATGTGCTTTGAAGATGGAATTCGTTGACTGCAAAGGAATTCACTTTTTCACTAAAAGATGAAAAAGTTAGGGAAACATCACATCAGACCCTATAAATTACTGTGAGAACTGAAATATCATTGGGAACTCTTTGTACAGAAGAGAGACGTGATCCAATCTCTGTATAACATAGATTATTCTAGCACTGTTTAAGAAGTGGTCTGAAAGGGAAGAAGGGTGATAGCAAGAGAATAAACATGCAGGTTAATGAAAAATATGGGCAAAAAATGAAGATAACTTGGATCAGGATTGTACAGTGAAGGTGATAAAAAGTGATTTCATAATTACTTGTATAAGTTAGGTAGAACTGCCATGATTTATTGACAAGCTAGTTATACAGTGCAAGAGAGAGGATTGTGCAGGGTTTTGACCGCTGCAACTGGTAGCATGAAGTTACATTTGTTGAGATGCAGAAAGAGCGAGTTTGGTTGGGGAGAAGTGATAAGAACCAGGCATTCTTTTTTTTTTATTCATATGTGCATACAATGCTTGGGTCATTTCTCCCCCCTGCCCCACCTCCTCCCTTACCACCCACCCTACCCTCTCCCTCTCCCCCTCACCCCCTCGATACCCAGCAGAAACTATTTTGAGAACCGGCATTCTGTTTGAAAAACACATTAAAAACATTCAAGTACAGGTGATGAGTAGGCAGTTGGATATACAAATTTAAATTTCAGAAGAACTGAACAAACTAGACATTTAACATCATCAGAAAATAGATAATATTGGAAGCCAACAGTGAATATGTAGAAGAGAAGAAATTCAAGAATTGAATCCTGGAATGCCAACATGTCAAAGTTGGAAAGATGAAGAACCAGCAAAGAGAATGAGAATGTATACAGATGTCAAAAGAAAAGTAAGAGTATGTATGGTATTCTAAAGTTCAAGAAAGTTTTTTGCAAAGAAGTACTATGTTGGATGTGCCTGAAATGAGGACTTGGCATGAGCCCATGGATTCAGCAACATGGAAGGCATAGGTAACAATGGCTATCTAGCAAAAATTTACAATGAACCACACCGTTAGTGGTAAAACTCTAGAAACAGCTTCATTGAACTTTTAGGATAACACAAAAATACCCTCTTCTATCTCTGCTACTCAGAATTGTACTAGAGATCCTGAATGGTAAATTAAAACAGGAAAAAGAAATAAAGTCTAAGAATAAGAGAAAAAGATAAAAACTGTTCTTCACAGTTTATATAATATTGATATATAAAATGCAAGATAATCTACAGAAAAACAGTTAGGGACTAATAAGTGGTTTAAAATGTGAGAGTCAAGATTAGAATACTTAAATTATACTAATTCTACCATACTAAACAACATCATACTATTCTTATTAGCTACCTCTAACAAGTCATGTATACTGTTTAATAATGTAAGAGAGTTAGAAAAGAAAAGAAAGAGACTGATATGTTTTGGTGTGATGTCACTGATGCAGAGCTAAGAAGAGCTGCACACAGCTGGCCCTTGCAAACTGGTGTCAGCACCAGCACACCACTCCAAATTACTTCGTACACAATGTCCATAGAAGCTACCAAATCTGCAAGATCTATAAAAAGAAATCTAACAAAATATGCAATAGCATGCAAAGAATCTGTAAATAAAATACTTGATATTGGATCACACAGACACAGGTATTTTTGGAAGGTTGATATATACCAGATATGATATCACAAATTAATGTGGAAATTGTAGCATTTCAATAAGTGGTTCTGAGAACTTTGTATTTCCCTATTGAAAAATTTTTTTAATTTTATATTTTTGTAGGACAAAAAAGTCTGAAAAAAATTACAAAATATTGAAGCTGGAAGTGTGGTTCAAGCAGTAGAGCACCTGCTTAACAAGCATGAAGCCTTGAGTTCAAATTAAAGTAGCACCAAAAAAAATTACAAAATATAACAGAGTAATTATTTCCAGTTTACTAAGAGATCTACTAGACAATATAGTAAACCAAATAGATGGACTAAGTTCATAAAGGAAAATGTTTATATATTTAAAATATTTAAATTCATTAAGAATTTAAAAATTAATTTTAAATTAGTAAAATGTAATTTTCCTATCAAAATGGAAACAAGTAAAAATATGGATTTTTCTTAAAAAGGAGTCAGCAATTTGTTTTCTAGTGTTTATTTCTTTATATAAAAAGGGTAGTGAGAACTATCAAACATATTTTCCAGGTAGGGCAAGTATAAATTGAAACAATTTTACTAGATTAAAATACATTCACAGAAATTTAAAATATGTCTCTTTTGAGCAAAGAAGTCAAGGAATTTATCATAAAGAAAGCAGAGAAAGTTTTCAAAGAGCTATGTATGGCCCATTAAAGTGAAAAATGCAAAAAGTCTTTGGCATATTCTTAACAGAAAAAAGGACAATATACAAAAAAATCCATGAAATATACGTATTTTAATTTAAAAGACTATGTATGTATTCAAATGCTTTAAAAATTATTTGAAAGTAACATACAGAAGTAACTTTCTGAGAACTATGTTCTCCGATTTATATTTTTCTGTACTTTCTTCAGTTTGTTGTAGATAGTATAGTATCCACACACTAGAAAAAAATAATTTTCAAAAAAATTGAGCCAAGCACTTTTTTCATGTTTTTACAAGTATTTGATTGACATATATATATTATTTTCAATTTTTTATTTTAGTGCTATTTTTATTGAAAGTAAGAGTAAGAATCTTAGCCAGGTGCCCATAGTTCACGTCTGCAATCGTAGCTACTCAGGAGGCAGAGTTCAGGAGGATCATGGTTTGAAGCCAGTCTGGACAAAGTCGGCAAGACCCTATCTCGAAAAAACCCTTTACAAAAAAGGGCTGGTGGAGTAACTCAATGTGTTGACTATGAGTTCAAGTCCGAGTACTGCAAAAAAAAAAAAAAAAAAAAGAAGAATCTTACACAACAGGGAAAGGTGAGTAGTACATATCATGGTGTACCAGAAAAAAAATCCTTCTCCTTTGACAATTGAGGTTCCTTGGGGAGTCTTTTTTTTTTCTATTTTTATAACATTTTATATAACTCATAAAACAGTGCATGTGTAAAAATTCACACAAAGTTACTAGAGAGCATACAATTTCCAAAGATGTCCTGGGTTTTTGTTACATTCGGTTTTCTAAGGATGCACTGAAATCAGTCATAAAATACAGACATTATGTGATACTTCATTATCTTTGGTAAAACTGTTCTCATTATTTTGTCTCCTCACAGCAGTAGCTCTGATATTCCTTTGTGCAGGGTCAGCTCTAACCAGGAAGTCAGAACAATATTAAGGCTGGAGCTACAAGTGCAAGTACTTCCCAACAGCAGCAGAAGCCTCTGGCCCCCATTCCCACTTCTGAAATGTCCAGCTCCACTGCCAGCCAGGGTGAGGGCTCTCCCACCGTCAGTGATCTTCAATCCAGCAAGAAGCAGACATACAGGGGGAGGGGTGGGAACTGAGGCCAGCTCTACATGAACCCAAGAGGCCATGCTGTGGTGGGGTCAAGTTAGTATGCTTACCACTGAAAGAGCCAATCCCATCACCACTAAGTAGATTAATTTATTAATGATTGCTGCTACTATGCACGTCCCCTTCAACTTAAAAAGACAGGAAGGTTTGGGGTCAACACTGAAGGGGAAGGGCACACTAGCAGTAACGGCACTAGACACGGCTTTATTCCCTGTCAAAGTCTGACATCATGTAGACACAGCCACGTGAACTGAAGCAGGATTCAAACACTTTGTACATTCGTGACTGTCTTCACACATTCTTTAACACTTACCAACAGAAAAACACGACCACCACTCTTTGTAGAGTCTTGAGCGTGTATGCTTCCTTAAGATGTTACCCTCCGCAGCTAGTGACGATTTTTGGTCCCTAATCCGAATTTTGGTCTCCATATGTCTAAATTTTCCCACCATAAACACACTCATGACTTTTTCTGAATCACGTGTTTTACTAAAATTGATTATTTACATATCTTGTCCTCCTGATAGACTATAAACCCCCAGAAAATAAGATGAATATATTACTCTTATGGTATCTTCCAGAAACAATTAGAAAAATATCCTGCATATGTTAGTATTTGTTGATTAGATATTGTGAGAATTACATAGATTTAACTTGGACTAACTTGTGACTATTTTTATTTAAAAACAAGTGATCTTGTAATGTATTTAAAATATATACAAATAATATTGTATTCAGTTATATTTAGCAGATTTACATTAAATTGTTTAATAGCCAATTGATAGTGATTATAATGAGAAATCTGGAATGTAAAAGATCTTTCTTATTTTTAATCTGTGTCATAGAAGCCAAAGATGTTCTTCTACAAAACATACTTTGAGGCCCCTCTTAGAGACAAATCATGAGAATTGATGAAACAGAATGTTATCCAATATATCACTTTCTTAGTTCAAATGAAGAATTTTATTTTTTGGATAAAAATGGATTGATGTATAAAGTGAGTTAATAGCATTAGCTCGGATTTACTGAGCAACTGCTGTGCTAAGGCTTGTGTTCACTCTGTCCAACTCTATTAACAACCTTTCATGTAGTAGGAGGAAGAGCAGATTCCAGGTAAATTCTATTGACTCTAAAACCCCAGCTCCCAGCCAAAAGGTCCATTTCTTTACAGACGCGTTAAAAGCAGTTTAATAGGGATCTCTGCAATGTAGTCAAAAGTTTCTGGTTACATGTCTTGAAATTTTCATGGATCATAATAGTTTTCAATATAATTGTGATCAAATGATTATATTCACTGCATTTGCCAAAAATAAAATGATGCATAAAAAGCCCTCAGGAAAACTGTTGTCTTCAAATATCTTTATAGTGATCTCCGAGAGAAAAGTCTCTCTATTTGGCTAATATACTGCTTGTAATTAACTCGGAATTCCCTTTCACGTTTAAAAATGAGTTACAATAATCACTTTAACAGTATGCATTGTCCTTAGCTTTTATGTTTTGTTTGGATAGCAACAGAATAACAACAGTGAATTTTTTCTTAAAAATATTTTTGATGAAAGCTTGATGTATTATCACACATCTGTACCTTACAAATCTATTGGCCCAATTAATTATATTGAAATGCCAGTCCTCTGTTTAACAGTGCTTTCTGTCTAGGATTATAGACCACTATGGAAAACCTTTTCCATGCCATATATAATTGCTCTTTCTGCTCATCTGTACCCAGGCATGATCAACAACTTCACATATGTAAGCAATTACATACTTTACAGTGCAGTTCCAAACTTAGCTCTAACGTTTTAGAATTCTACCTGCAGAAAAACTGCTTCTTTTGTCTATATGTTCCTCAGATTCCACTGTGGGGTTTCAAAAATGCTGTGAGCATCGCCAGGAAACAATTACTTTCCACAGATACAAGACCAATATATCATTTTGGTTTTATATGCAAAAGAAGTGGGAAAAATTTTGCAAGAAAATGGGTTTAATAAATATCACACAGGCATCTTCTATTTTTTTTCTCTACAGTGATTTGCAATTTGAGTAATAGCTCCTGGCCAAGAGAGTTGCACATCTTTTCTGATAAATTCAGAGGCTATGCATTATGTGACAAGAGAGTAGGTTTGGAAAGTAGATCAGTCTGCAGACCATGTAGTTTCAGCACAAGTAAATTGTTTTCCAGGACTGCACCGTTGATGAACCTAACAAAATTACTCAATATTTTCATATGTATTCCACTCTTTGATTTAGGAAAAGGAAAGGTTAAACATACCAGTTTGCAGATACTAGCTTTTATTGGGAGTAAAAGCAATAATCTTAATTTTTAGGTAATGTTTAGCTAATAATCTTCACTGAGGACTTTTGAGTAACTTTTGTCTTCACATACATTTCCTTGACATAAAATAAGATAAATTTTTGTCTGATTTCAGTTACATAATGTATGTAAGTTTCACTTTGCATATCAGGCTTTAATGTGCCTTGTTATCTTATGTTGCACTCAAATTAAATCATGGACATGAGGTGGTTTATGAATAAACAGCTCAAGAGCTCAGATTATTTCTAAAGATTACAGAGTTGGAAGAGAAAATGAAGCAAACACTTTCTAAAATTTATTTTCAAATTTCTAAATATATCTCTAATCAGAGGGAAACTGTGAAGAGGTCTGCTTTTTTTCTTTGTGGATTGGTAGACGTTTTACTAAGCCTCTTGTGATACCCGGTTTTATATAATAATTTCTAGATTGTAAAGAGAGTAATGATATCAAAAGCTTTTTTTCAAATGCAGTGTGCATGATAAAATGTGATTCTGTTTCTGAACTTCTTTTCTAGATCAGAATATTTTTGGAATACATTTCAGCATGATCTCAAGCATTATGACACACCCATCAACTTGTAACGTTCAAGGACTTTTACCAACTGAGGGTAGCAAAAAATACAACAATTTGTGCCGTCCTATTACTTGAAGATATAATAATAATTATTTTGGAATTCATAGGAAATGCCATCCTTGCTCTATAGGTTGTGAGATTATGCATATATTTTAGTAGCTTATTCCATGCATTCTTAATAATTAAGTCAATTTTGTCAATAGATTCCCGAGTTTCCTATATTTATAGATGTGGTTACAATACTAACATTGTGAACAAAGTAAATTCCGTACAATATACTGCAGAGAATGCTGAAATAGTATACAGTTTTCCCCAGGTTTACTTTACTTATTTGATTTGAGAGGCGGTTTAGCACATACATATTTGGTACATATATATGTTCATCCTTTTTTATTTTTGTATTCTTAGTCTAGAAGCTAAAACATGTATTCTAGATAACCCTCATGCTTATCTATACACACCATGACAAAACCCAGTACATACCTTTGTTTTCATTCTTTAAAATAATAATAATGAAAAGAAGCACTACCACTTCATCAGGAGTACTGCTTCATTGTTTTCTATGCATTTGACTGGTAGAAGACAACTTATTTAATGATAAAATGTTGCTGGGCACTTTACCAGGGAAGAAAAACATTACTACTCAGTTTTCCAATCACATGTGCTCTAGTATCTTCCTTCTAATTTAGGTGTCACTGGTAACAATCAACTTGTCAATTTTGTATAGTAGATGAAAATGGAAAGATAAAAATCAAGTCCAGGGCTGCTTTTATTTCTGAGGTTTAAATGACAGCCATTATCATTCCATGTATCCCCTTGGGTGTGAATGATGTCTAAGAGCATAAGGTTCCATCCTGAGTTTTCATGAGCTTATTTTTCATTTTTGCATCATATTTTGGTTTAATCAAAGGGGATATTGCTGTATTATAATTTTCACTGATGCACTGAAAACAAGCTCTGTGAAATTTTTGTTTTGAATTATTATTTCCAAACAAATACTATATACTTAAGCCAATACCAGTACTCATGATTTGGTACAAATGAAATGAGAGTCTGTACTCTGCTATTTCTACTTATATGTAATAGCTTAATTGTACACCAAGAAACTTATGAAAATAAGCTCAAAATACAAACTCAAAAATATGTAGATATAAAAGTCAAATATTTTCTATCTAGGCAAACAGCACTGAACAATGAACAGACATGAAAACAATGAAGAACAGGAATATAAAATAGGCCATGTTATGGGCAAGCTAATAGCATGAGGGGGAGGTAAACCAAAAGGGTAAAGGAGGATGAATATGGTTGAGGAACTTTCTATGTGATATGGAATATTGAAAGGTAGTGGGAGAAGAAGGAGATTAATGGAGAGGGTGAACCAAACTGGGGTGCAACATATGTATTTTTGGAAATGTCACAAAGAAACTTCTTATATAACTATCATATGCTAATAAAAATGTTTTAAAATTATTCACTTGACTAGCATAAAGGTCTGTGTTCAATACCCAGTACAGTGAAAATTTTTTTAAATTCAAAACATGTTCATATTCATATTTCAAAGCATCATGCTATATATAGCAAATATATATCAGATATAATTTGTATTTGTTAATTAAAATACATTAATAAAAAGAAAAAAGAAAAATATTTTCCAGCTAACTTACCAGGATTAAATTTCAACATAAAAAATGTGTAATGTAAATAATACCAAGTTATATCATGTTAAAAGGCTCATTTCCCAATAATAAATGTATTTATTCATCTAAAGAAGGGTTTCCCAACCTCAGCAGTATTGACATTGTGAACCAGATGATTCTTTACTGTAGAGGCTGCCCTATGCATTGTAGGATATCCAGTAGAATCCGTAGCCTTATGTATCAGGAACCTGGTCTATATTTACCTATCAGTTGTGACAAGCAAAAATCGTCCCCAGACATTGTCAAGTGTCCCATTGGCAAATAACTCATTTAAGCCGTTGGCAAATATCTAGTTAAAACATACATGAGAGTTTCCGTGTGCAGTAGCTTGGTGAGTGTCCCCCAAAGGAACACATGTAAAAGGCCTGGTGCCCAAGTGTGGCATCATTGGAAGATGCTGTAGACCTTTAGGAGGTGAGGCCTTGTGGAGGTCCTCAAATCATTGAAGGGATTCTCTCACAGGAGATTGTAAGACTCCAAAGTCTCCCTTCTTCTCACTCTTTGCTTCCTCACTTACAAGGTAACTAGTTTGTTCCACCATGAGTTTCCAGTATGATATGTTACCTTTACCAGAGACCAAAATCACTGAGCTATCTGAGTTTCAACTGGAACCTCAAAAACCATAAGCCAAAATTAATCTTTTCTCTTTGTTACCTTATGCCTCAGTATTTCATTACAGTGACAAGAAGCTAACTAATCCACCTTATGTCTAGCTCTGTGTTAGGTATTAAGAATACAAAAATGAGTGAGATTTGGCTCCTAAAAAGTCATACCAAGTAGAGACATTTAAATATCAATATAAACAATAATAGAGATATAGAAATAAAACTACACATTCTTTATTAAATTTACTATATTATCACATTAACCTTATTTGAAAGGCTCATGGAAAAGAAAACCCTGTCTCATGAGTCCATTGCATTCATTTTTCAAGCACATACCAGGACAGTTCTTTGGACATTATCCTTGCCAAAGACACAGCTCCATAGATTTCCTGATAGCCAAGTCCAATTCAATCTTTCTGGTCACAGTTTAATACAACTCTTTCAGCTTATTGATTGTAAGCAAACTCTGCTCCTCCCAAATTGTCAGGTAGATGTCAGATCAGACAACTTAAGCCACTCAGCGGTGATTGAAACTCTCAGTGAATTCAACAAATCCATGTTATTCAAATTTATGAAGTTGCTTCCAAACCTTGGATATGTCCTTGTAACACACTACAAAATAATTTCAATTCTTTCCTAAAAATTATTTTCTAAGTAGAAACAATGTTTTATTTATTATTTTATTGTGAAATAATATATTTCTAGAAGACTCTAAAATATATTCATATCTTCATGTTGGTTGAATAGAGACAAAGAAAAATAGATATTCAGGATAGATTTAAGGTTTGGTTATTTCTTTAATTTCAGTCATTGTAAAAAACAAGAAAATTAACAAACATACTATTTTTTTCCTTGAAAATCCTAAAAAAGTGATATAAGAAAACTTTGTTTTTGTAGTCTTTTGATTTCAAAGAGGAAACTACCAAATACAAGCAACTTTTCTGATCCTTACCTCTACAACTGTGATAGTGTTATTTGGAAATGCTATGCTAGAATTATTTTCTAGCCTTTATTGTATGTTCTGCTAAATATTTTATTTAGATTACCTCCCACAATCCACAGAATAACATTGTAACTTATTAATATCATGATTTCACATATGAGGAAACTGAGACATAGCTATATCATTTACCAAGATCACATAACTTGCTAGTACTAGAAATTAGATTTGAGCTAGGGACATGGCTCAAGTGATAGAGCACCTGTCTTTAAATTTTTCTGTACTTAGCCACTCTTCTTGCAGTCAATTGTTAATTTGTTGTCAATATTTTACCTAAAGATTATTTCAAAACAATGTACTATTTTTTCTTAGACCACTTCACCAGAGATAGTTTATGGAATCAAAAGAAATTCTTAACTTGATATATTTACAAGGACAACTGAATATTTCCAGAGTACAGCTCATTGAGCTTTATGTGAGAGTATTAATCTTATTTGTTGGGTTCTTCTGGCTTCATTCCATTCTTTCAGTTAGTATTTTAGTTCTCGTGAAAGAGACTATCTTATGCTACTAGTCAATGTTTACCAAAGTCTCTATCCAAAGCAAAGAGACAAGAAAATAACTGAAGAGAAAATGACAACTATCATTATATGTAAACAATATTATTCTCAAATACCAGTAATAGGGTATACTCTTTCCTTTGTAAGACTGGGTGACCATCTTCTCATACTACTTATATTCCATTTGCATGAAATACAAGAAAATTAACTCAGAATAGAGAATTCAGAATAGTGATTTTCTTTGGGTGAAGCAATTGGTATTAATTGTAACAAGAGAGCAGGAAAATGTCTACTTCCCTGGAAACATTAATTAATTCTGTATCATAGCATGTGAGTTTATGTAAATATCATATGCATATAAGCATATATACATATGCATATATATATATAAATTGTTGAGTTGCACACTTAAGACTTGAGTACTTTGTTGTATGTTTGTTCTCCTACAATATCTTTTAAATAATGCCAGGTTTCTTTTTGAATCTGTATATATGGGCCTCTAAGGTCATATCTTATTGTGGGATCATAAAATATATTGATATGTTTGGACCTTGCTTATTATTTCTGTGTGTTCAGTTGCCTGATGGAGAAATCAGCCAAGAAGAGTCTAATACTGTTTGTTGCCTTTACTAAAAAAGCATTATTGACCTTTATATCTTTGAGGAAGAGCCAGCTATGGATCAAACTCTTTTATCTCAGTGCACATTTGTCAGTGCAGAGCTCACGCAAAATATTTTCTTTCATTAGAAGTGCAAAAACCTGGACAAGTAGAAACTGGCAATTTAAATTCAGATTGATATGCTTAAATGGGGTAAATTGTGGTAGATTTTGATCCACCCTTTTTAAAACATATAGAATTTATTTTATGAATTAAATTAGTAATGGTACTATTTATAGTTCAAAATAAAATCTTTTTGAGAAAAAATAAAAATAAAAAATCTTTATTAGGCAAAAAGAAGAAATTTAATACTACTATTTATAGAAAATACAAATTAAAATAAGTTTAACAAATATCATGCCCAACCTCATAGAGGAGGAAATACATTTTTTTCTCATGATTGGTTCATGGTTAAAACCTCTATAAAAAAATGACAAATTACCAAGAGCAAATGGACAATTTGTGTTTGTGTGTGGTATTAGGGTTTGAACTCAGGGCCTTGTGCTTGCTAAGCTGGTATGCTACCAGTTAAGCACATTGCTAGTCCTTTTTTGCTTTAGTTATTTTTCAGATACGGTCTCACTATTTGCCCTGGACAGACTCAGACAACAATCTTCAAATATGTATTTCCTGAGTATCTGGGATTGCAGACATGCTGCAGGCCGGACTTGTTTCTTGAGATGGGGTTGTGTTAAACATTTTGCTCAGGCTGAGCTCTAATCACAATCTTCCCTATCTCTGCCTCTCAGGTCACTGGTATTATAGCCATGCACCACAACACCCGACTCACACATTTATTTAATATAAATTCTGTGTGACACTGGAACCTTCAGAAATTAAGATCCAAAGAAATGAGGGAAAACTGTGCTTTTCATATACTAGGTTAAATGAATAGTAGTGAAGTGCAATTGGACAAAAGGTCTGTGATCTAATGATAATAAACTGAGTGCAGAGAGATTTATCAAGGCATGTTTGGTTCCTTTCTCTGTCCTGTGTCTTCAGAGATGTTCCTTTCCTTCAGACAAAGGGAAAACATCTCTAGATTGAGTCTCTCAGCAATAGAATCTTCCCTAGCAGGCTTGGGCCGTATTATTCACAGATTCCACATTTACTAATTCACCTCCTCGCTAAAATGTATTTGTAAATCCAAAATCTATAGTCATATTAGTGGGCATGCAAAAAAGGGGAAAACTGAATTTCCTGACACACGCGTTGCCAGATGAGATCAAGGCTACTGCTGCCTTCTTGTTTGGGTTCTCACGGAGATGATCAGAGGTCAGAGCCGGTAGGGGGCGGTGTAGAGTAGTGCAAGATCTCTGGCCAGTCGGACAGGACTTGAACTCAACTGACACAGGTTAAAGAGTGGCCTCGGTACATCGTTTTTCTTTTTGTAAAATAGAAGAGAAAAAATGCTAGAAATTATAAGAATAAAATAGAATCTTTTAGGGTGCGTTCCTTTTAGAATTTAAGAGTATATGATCTATGTAAGATCATGTGTATGTTTGTATGTGTACTAGGACCTGAATTATTCGCTCTGCTAATTCAGTATGGTCACAACTTTATGGAGCATAACTGCAGCAAATAACAAGAATTCACATAGATACAATCATCTCTGTTACATTCAATTTTGTTGTGTAATAATTATTTAAGACTTTAAGATTATTTTATTTTTCAAATTTTCATATACACCATGGCAAATACAGACTGGATAAAATTTCAACTTTACCCTATGAGAAATTATTCCCCCAAATAATGCTAAATCATCTTAAAACAATATTCTTTTACAATAAAACCCAAGGTTTGTTTAGTTCCAGCTGTACTAGGGTTTGAACTCAGGGCCTCATGCTTGCTAGGCAAGTGCTCTGCAACTTGAGTCATGCCTCCAGTACAGTTTTCGGTTTTTACTAATATTAGTTTTATTAATTTAACTATTTCTTCTCCTTTTCCTCCTGCAATAACTTGTATGTACATTAACTTGACTTCTAGGAAACACTACCTCCACTTTACAGTCTTCAACATAGCCTCAGTCTAGGGGCATTTTATTTGAAGTTGTTTATAACTAACTTCCACAAACATTGAATGTCAACTGCACTATACTTTGAAAAGAAGTTATTTGTCACTATAGATTTCTTATCAGATTTAGTTTGTTGCAGAAGAAAGGCCTTTTATTTTATGTGGAAAATAACTTCTGATTTGATGTAGTGGCAAGTTTTAATTTAGACTTTCTAGTTTCATTTTCGTTTTCAGCCATATGAAAAAATATCACAACAGTGAAAATGTGCTTGTTTGCTATAAACAAAACTAAGCTGTAACACAGTAAAAGGTAACAAATGTTCTAAAATAGATAATTGGGATGCTTATTTTAAGACAGGAAAAATGTTTATAAAAATGTGACTTAGAAAAATCTAATAATATTATTATCCTATTTCAATTCTATATTGAAAGACTTTAATCACTTGTTTTTCAAGAGATATCCTATTCCTATGACTATGTTTTAAGCAAAAGAAATGAGCTTTTCAATCTTAGATACCTAAAAATAGCTATTAATATAGAAAAATATAGACAAAGTTCTATACAGAAACCAACATAACAAGTTTGGTGATTGTTGATTTTATGCCAGACTTTAAAATCAGACTTTTTCAAATACATATGGTACAATACACTGAACCTTTTTTAAACATTTTCTATTTATATGGTGCTTTGTTTCTGAAAGCATTGTGGAAAACACATACCTAAAAGACTGAGAATTTTACCAAGGTCACAAAATGAGTCAGTGGCAGAATAAGGAATATAATTTAGATCTCAGGCCTCACAGTTGTATCTAATAGATTCTCATTTCATTCATTTCTTAACATATAGTATTGTTTTATGGAGAAAGTAAATGCATTTTACATTTTTTTCCCCAGTAAGCTATTTGGTATAAAGTCCTAGGGGACCAAGATTTCATATTGCCTTTGTATGTGTCTACATAAAAAATCACAGATACCATTAAAGATTAGAAAAAGAAAATTGGAATCAAGTGAATATGAGGACTTTCAAAGAGCACACAAAAAGTTCATTTTCAAATTTACATTTGCAGAGAACATCAAACATATTTCTGATTTTCACTGTGAAGTTCTCTTTTTGTTTTAGCTATTACCACTGAATGCCAAGTGATTAGATTTAACACAAAATTCTATTTGCAGGTAATGGTAGTGAAACTGGACCTAATGTTTGCTTAAAACATTAATTGATTTATACCTTGCAATCAGAATGTATATATGACAAAGTGGTAGCATCCCAGCAGGAGCACTGGAGAAAAAAGAGAGTGTGGAGAACTGATGTAGCCTGTCCTCACCATGCTGATTATAACAATCTTCTAGACACATGCTCCCTGTTTTATCTCTGTTTTTTTCCTTTGTATAACCCTTGCCTTTGAGACTATTCAATATTCACTTATCCTCACCACCAACTCAAGGCCTATGTTACTTACCTAGTGCTGTGTGACTAAATGTGTTTAGTATCTTACAGTTTGTATGATCAGGGGTCTGGGCATCACTTAGCTGCCTCCTCTGCTTCAGATTTCTTTAGACCAGCAATCCCAGTGTCAACCAGGGCTTGGGTTCCACCTAAGGTTCTACAGGGGAAGCATCCACTTGCAAGCTCACTTCGGTTTTGGCAAGATTCAGCCCCCTGCAGGCTGTCAGACTGAAGGCCAGAGGCTGCCTTTGATTCCTTGCTCTGAGGATCTCCTAAGCAGGGCACTTACTTTTTTAGAGCGAGCGAGTGAGCGAAAGAGATAGAGAGATACTACAACAGCAAGACAGATGTTGAAAGTCTTACGTACTATAATAGTGGGTGAGACATTTCATCTTTGCTGTGCTCAGTTAAAAACAAGTCACAGATCGAGCCCACACATTGGGGAAGGGATCGTAGGAGGCAGAGGTCATGGTAGGGAGCACTTTTAGTGCCTACCTGCCACAGTGGTCCATGGCAGGCCCTGCAGATTCCTTGGCTCTACATCAGTCATCCATTATCTCAGCCTACAATCAGATTGTTGGAAAATCATTTTGGTGATAAGCCAGTTTATTATCTTTTTGTTTTGTTTTATTTTTCTGATTCCTTGGTTCCATGAGCAATGTGTTCTAGCTTCCTTCTTGACAACCGAATATTTTCCTGGAAATTCGGCTCCTTATTTTCCACGTTTGAACTTCTACTGCTCCTCATGAACAAGTATTGACTTCCCATTGCAGATTCAATTTCAATGCTTTTCAACAATCAGAGGATGAATACTCTAGAATTCAAAATTAATTTGTATCTTTGAATAACAGTGCTGTACCACATCTGTAAACTAATGTCTGCTTTTCAACCTAAAATTTGGATATAACACTTTCTACTGATTTTCTGAATAATCAGTCCCAAATCTTATTTGCACATGGTAGCATTTGCCATTCTTCTGACAATTTGCTTGTTTAGTTTTTTAAAATTTTTATCATATTATTATTGTAGAGGGGGTACATTGTGACATTTATGAAAGTGTTTATAATATATCATAGTTAAGTCCATTCCCTCCATCATTCTCCTTTATCACCCCTTGTTAGAACAGTTTCAACAAGTTTTATTTTTCCAGTTTCATACATGAGTACATAATTATTCACCTTCCTAAACCCTTTCCTTATATCCTTACCCTTCCTATTGGTACCAACCCCCAAACAGGACCTGTTTTACCTCCTTGTCTTGTTTTTGAAAAAAAAGACATTTTTATTTGTTTAAGGTAGCTATGGAGGGAATTTCATTATGACATTTCCAGGTATTGCAACCCAAATTGGTTCATCCCCTCTATTATTCTCCTTTCTATCTTTGTCCCTTCTTATGATGACTTCAATGGGTCTAAAATTTTTATATTCATTCTTGTATAGAAAGGTACTCAACCATATTCACCTTCTTTACTTCCTTCTTTTACTCTCCCTCTGCCATCAGTGACCTCCCCTTAGTATGACCCATTTTTCATAACATTGCTTGTATTTGTATTGGACCTACATTACATATATGAGAGAAAATATGTGGTTTTTATAAACCTGGCTAACTTAAGTGATGTTCTTTAATTCCAGCCATTTGCCTGTAAATGACAAAATTTCATTCTTCTTAAACAGATAAATAAAATTCCATGGTCTAGAAATACCACATTTTCTTAATTAATTCATCAGTTGTGGAATAACTTGGCTTGACTATTGTGAACAATGCTGCAATAAATATAGATGCACAGGTGTCTTTATGGAAACCTGACTTATATTCCTTCTGACATATCCTAGGAGTGGTACTGCTGGATCATATGGCAGTTCTATTTTTAGTTTTTTGAGGAACCTCCATACTATTTCCCGTAGTGGCCATACTAATTTACATTCCCACCAACAGTGTATGAGGGTTCCTTTTTCCCAACATCCTCACCAGAATTTGCTGTTGTGTTCTAGACAATAGGCATTCTAAGAGGAGTGAACCTTAGTGTGGTTTTGACTTGCATTCTCTTTAAGGCCAGGTATGGTGAGCATTTCTTCATGTGTTTTTGGCCATTTGAACTTCTTTCTCTGAAAAAACTCTTGTTCAGTTCATCTGCCCATTTCTTCATTGGATCATTGATTTATTGAGGTCTCTGTATATTCTGGTCATTAATCCTTTGTCAGATGTATAGCTGGCAAAGATTTTCTCCCATTCTGTGGGCTGCCTCTTCCACCTAGTGACCATTCCTTTTGTTGTGCAGTAGTTTTTTAGTTCCACGTAGTCCCATTTTTCTGTCCTTTCTCCTGGTTGCTGAGTCATTTTCATTCTATGTAGGAAGTCATTGACTATGCCTGTTAATTCCAGTGTATTCCCTACTCTTCCTTGCACTAGCTTCGAAGTTTAAGGTTTTATATTAAAATCCTTCATCCACTGTGAGTTGATACTTGTACAGGGTGAAAGACACAGATCTAGTTATAGTTTTCTGCATGCAGATACACACTTTTCCCACCAATATTTGTTGATGAGGCTGTCTTTTCTCCACCATATGGTTTGGGCACCTTTGTTAAAACTTGGTGGGCATAACTGAGTGATTCATATCTGGGTCTTCTGTTCCATTGATCTTCATGTCTGTTTTTATGCCAGTACCATGCTGTTTTTGTTGCTATGTCTCTGGAATATAGTTTGAAGTAGGGTATTGTGATACCTCCAGATTGCTCTTTCACTTTCTTTGATGTTTATTTCTAGGTATTTGGGGGTTTTTTGAGGTTATTATAAATAGAATTGTTTTCCTGTGTTCTTTCTCAGTCTGTTCATTGTTGGTGTATAGAAAGGCTATACACTTATATAAATTGATTTTGCATTCTGTTACTTTGCAGAAGGTGTTTATGATGTCTAGGACTTTTTTGTGGAGTTTTCCGCTCTTTTAGTTATAAGATCATCTCATCTGAAAACAGAGATATTTTGACTTCTTCCTTTCCTATTTGAATTCTTCTATTTTTTCTTCCTGTCTCATTGTTCTCACTAGGGATTCCAAGACTATGTTGAGAAAGAGTGGACCCCCTTTTCTTATTCTTGACTGTAGAGGAAATGGTTTCAGCCTTTCCCCATTTAGTATGATGTTAGTGGTAAGCTTGTCATTTATAGCCTTTATTATGTTCAGGTACATTCCTTTTATTCCTAGTTCCATCAGAACTTTTATCATGAAAAGATGTTGAATTTTATCAAAAGCTGTTTTTGTATCTATTGAGATGATCATGTGATTTTTATCTTTGCTTCTGTTATTATGCTGCATTACATTTAATGAATTTGTGTATGTTGAACCACCCTTTCATTCCTGGGATGGAACCAACTTGATCATGGTGTATGATCTTTTTGGTATGTGGTTGTCTTTGGTTTGCCAGTATATTTTATTGAAATTTTTTGCATCTATTTTCATTAAAGAAATTGGCCTTAAAATCTCTTTTTGTTTTGTCCCTGTTCCATTTTGGCTTTATAGAATGATTTTGGCATTGTTCCTTCCCTTTCTATTTCATGGAAAAGTTTGAATAGTGTTAGTTTTAGATCTTCTTTAAAGGTCTGGTAAAACAAACAAAATAAGTAAATAAATAAATAAAAATAAAGGTCTGGTAGAATTCACCAGTGAATCTATCAGGTCCTGGACTTTTTTGGAGGACTTTTTTTGCTTCTTCAATTTTATTGTTTGTTATAGATTTGACTCAATTTTGGTTCATCATGTGTGTCTAGAAACTTATCCATTTCTCCTAGATTTTCCAAATTATTTGAATGTAGGTTTTCAAAGTAATCCCTAATGATTTTCTGGATTTCTTTGGTGTTTGTTGTGCTCTTCCTTTTTTTTCATTTCTAATTTTATTAATTTGGCTCTCTCCTCATTTTAGTCAGATTTGCTAGGGGTTTATAAATCTTATTTGTCTTTTCAAAGAACCAACTATTTGTTTCATTGATTCTTTGTATGGCCTTTTTTGGTCTCTATTTTGTTGGTTTCAGCTCTTATTTTTATTATCTCTCTCCTTCTGCTGGTTTTGGGTTTAGCTTGTTCTTGTTTTTCTAGGAATTTGAAATGCAGCGTTATGTCATTTACTTGAGAGGTTTCTGTGCTTTTAATATGTGCATTCATGGTTATAAACTTTCCCCTTTGCACTGCCTTGCTGTGTCCCATGGGTTCTGGAAGGTTGTACTTTTGTCTTAATTAAATTCCAGGAACTTTCTGATTTCTTCCCTTATTTTTTCAATGACCCACTGGTCATGGAGCAATGTGTTGTTCAGTCTCCAGAGTTTAAGTATTTTCTGCTGTTTCTCTTGTTGAGTTCTAGCTTCATTCTGTTATGGTCAGACAGTGTGCAGGGGGTTATTACAATTTTCTTATGTTCATTAAGATTAGCTGTGTGACCTAAAACATGATCTATTTTGGAGAAAGTTCCATGGGCTGCTGAAAAGAATCTATATTTTGCTCTTGCATGATAGAATACTCTGTAGACATCTGTCAGGTCCATTTGACATATGATGTCATTCAATTCTCAAGTTTCTTTGTTGATCTTTTTGTCTGGGTGGCCTATATATTGGTGATAGAGGAGTATTAATGTCTCCCACCATCACTTTGTTGGGGTCTATCTGTGTTTTTAAGTCCAATAGTAGATATTTGATGAAGTTGGGTGCACTGACAATTGGGTGCATATAAGTTAACAATTGTTAGTTCCTCTTGATGTATTTTTCCTTTTATTAGTATGAAGTGACTGTCTTTGTCTTTTCTGACTAATTTAGGTTTGAAGTCTACTGTATCTGATGGAAGTACAGCTATTCCTGCTTGTTTTGGGTGACTATTACTTGGATAAATCTTCTTCCATCCTTTCATCCTAAGCCAAAGTTTGTTTCTGTCTGTGAGGTGGGTTTCTTGTAAACAAGAAATTGCCTGGTCTTCCTTTTTAATCCAGTTTGCCAGTCAATGCCTTTTGATAGGAGGGTTGAGGCCACTAACATTCAGTGTCAATATGTTGTGATTCCTGTCATTTAGTTGCTTTTGTTGTGTAGAAGTTTGTGTGTGTGCAACTAATTCCATGGTACTCTTTAATTGTCTGCTTTCTTTCAAGATTTAGTATCTCCAGGCACTTTAGGTCAGTCTTACTTCCTTGCTGGAATGTGCCCTGATTTGGACCACATTGACAATTCCTGAGCCTGCATTCTGACACAAATTTAGTTGCCAATAACAAGACCAAAAAACGTATCTCCCATAAATCCCTCACCAGTTGAAGTTCCCTATCTAATCATAATATCCACAAGTATCTAAGAAAATTTAGGGCTGGCAGAGTGACTCAATCTGTAGAAGGTTGAAGCCCTGAGTTTAAACCCAGTACTGCCAAAAAAAGGAAAAACTTAAAACGCTCACTCATTGAATCACAAACCTATAATGATGTAAAAAATAATATTTAAATTCAAATAAATATATTTTAGTAGATATTTAAAACTAGAAGTTTTGATTTCTTATTTTGGAAGTGTCAATTTCTAAATAGGTAAGACAGGATATTTTTCTGTAGGGTTCAAAACATATAATTTTTTGGCTTGGGGGATGTAGCTCAGTGGTACAGCCCTTGTCTAGCATGCATGAGGTCTTGAGATGGATCACCAGCGTGACAATAAACAAATAAATTTGATTTAAATCCCATATTTGTACTCTTCCCCCACCTGAGATAACCCCCTATATCATCCACGTTTGCATGGCGAAAATCCCATCTTTACTTAAGGTCTATTTCAATTGATACTTCCTCCTTTGAGTTCCTAATCACCTTTATCCAAAATACAGAGTCTTTTCAAAACTCCCAGAGATAACACTCATACTTCTTTGGGGTTTATCATATCTACTATATTTTATGTATTCTTTTTATGATCCTAATGGACTATAAAAGACCCTATAACAAAAGCCTTTTGTACTTTTTCATTCAATAAGGTGTGGTTCAGTGTCAACGTATTTTTGTTAGCCTCTAATGAGTAACATATTATTGAAGCTATTTATTAAGAATAGATGACATTTGGTTTGGGAAAACAGAATTGGCATCTTTAATATGTATTTGGTTTAATGAAAGATTTAAGTTAAAATATAGCAACATTTAGAGGTAAGAAAGAGTAATGGGGGTGAATTCAATCAAAGAACACTATATGGCATGCATGGAAATATCACAATGAAACTCCTTTGTACAATTAATTTAAAGAATAAAATCAACCAAAATATGGTGACATTAGTATTTACTAATTGGTTTTGGAAATAAACTGCAAAACATTTCTAAAATAAATGCCACATTTCACCAAACTACTGCTTGGTATAAATTTTAGTTTTCTTTGACTTGTTTCTTCCTGTTTTACTTTTTACTAATCTACCAGGTTAATTTTGATCTATCTATATCCTACATCTTCGTTTGTGTTTGGATACATTAGTGAGATGTACAATGGCATTTGAGATACTTTGAATGTCTTGAAGCATCACAAACAACTTTATTTTTTTGTTGTTTTGGTTTTGGGTTTTTTTTTTGTGTGTGTGTGGTTGTACTGAGGTTTGAACTCAAGGCCTCCTCACACTTATTAGGCAGGTGCTCTACTATTTGAGCCACTCAGTCAGGCCACATTAGTGTTGGGTATTTTTGAGATGGTGTATCTTGAACTATTTGCCTGGACTGGCTTCAAACTGTGATCCTTCTGAACTCTGTCTCCCAAGTAGCTAGGATTATAGGTATGAGCCACTGGGACCCAAAACTGAACTTTTTTTTTCTTTTTCTTTTATTATTCATATGTGCATACAAGGCTTGGATCATTTCTCCCCCCGCCCCCACCCACTCCCTTACCACCCACTCCACTCCCTCCCTCTCCCCCCACCCCAATACCCAGCAGAAACTATTTTGCCCTTATTTCTAATTTTGTTGTAGAGAGAGTATAAGCAATAACAGGAAGGGACAAGGGTTTTTGCTGGTTGAGATAAGGATAGCTATACAGGGCATTGACTCACATTGATTTCCTGTGTGTGGGTGTTACCTTCTAGGTTAATTCTTTTTGATCTAACCTTTTCTCTAGTACCTGTTCCCCTTTTCCTATTGGCCTCAGTTGCTTTTAAGGTATCTGCTTTAGTTTCTCTGCGTTAAGGGCAACAAATGCTACCTAGATTTTTAGGTGTCTTACCTATCCTCACCCCTCCCTTGTGTGCTCTCGCTTTTATCATGTGCTTATAGTCTAATCCCATTGTTGTATTTGCCCTTGATCTAATGTCCACATATGAGGCAGAACATACGATTTTTGGTCTTTTGGGCCAGGCTAACCTCACTCAGAATGATGTTCTCCAATTCCATCTATTTACCAGCAAATGATAACATTTCGTTCTTCTTCATGGCTGCATAAAATTCCATTATGTATAGATACCACATTTTCTTAATCCATTCGTCAGTGGTGGGGCATCTTGGCTGTTTCCATAACTTGGCTATTGTGAATAGTGCCGCAATAAACATGGGTGTGCAGGTACCTCTGGAGTAACCTGTGTCACTGTCTTTTGGGTATATCCCCAAGAGTGGTATTGCTGGATCAAATGGTAGATCGATGTCTAGCTTTTTAAGTAGCCTCCAAATTTTTTTCCAGAGTGGTTGTACTAGTCTACATTCCCACCAACGTGTAAGAGGGTTCCTTTTTCCCCACATCCTCGCCAACACCTGTTGTTGGTGGTGTTGCTGATGATGGCTATTCTAACAGGGGTGAGGTGGAATGTTAGTGTGGTTTTAATTTGCATTTCCTTTATTGCTAGAGATGGTGAGCATTTTTTCATGTGTTTTTTGGTCATTTGAATTTCTTTTGAGAAAGTTCTGTTTAGTTCACTTGCCCATTTCTTTATTGGTTCATTAGTTTTGGGAGAATTTAGTTTTTTAAGTTCCCTATACATTCTGGTTATCAGTCCTTTGTCTGATGTATAGTTGGCAAATATTTTCTCCCACTCTGTGGGTGTTCTCTTCAGTTTAGAGACCATTTCTTTTGATGAACAGAAGCTTTTCCAAAACTGAACTTTAGAATCAGTATCACAACTTCATACAGATGACCTGTCTGTATAAGTAGGGTAAGCTGAGGGCTTAACTATGGGGATCTGAAGAAAACTTGAGGACACTGGAGCTTCCCAAGCAATTGCTGTATAAAGAAGGACCTATTTCCCCATGTTGGCACTGTTGCTAGAAGATGACTCATGGTTGTAAGCCCATTTGGGGTGTTGGTTCCACTAAAGAGTATTACATTCCAAAGTCATGCTTCCTTCCAGGGAAGCCCACATCTAATGAGCCCCACCAAAGGTATAAAGCACTAGCAACTCATCATTTGTGGCACATTTGAAAGTTCATTCAGCTCTAGAGTTAGATGATGTCTTTCACTGGAACATCATCATCATTGAGCACTTGCTCAATTCTGCTACTTTGACTTCTCTTCCACAGACGTTAGTACTAAAGGACCTCCCTAACAAACACAATAGTTGCCAATTTCCACCTCAGGGTCAGCTTCTAAAGAAACCCATCTTGAAGCAAACCCTAAAGTGTTCTCAGTAAGAGACAGACTTTCTACCAAAAGATAAAACAATGATTCTTTGACCTTCTACTTAGGAGGTTTTTGGGGGTTTTACTTTCCCAATTCTTGATTCGACTGATACAATGGGTTTGACAATTACTTGTTGCTGGTGGCTGTCCTGTGCATTGCAGGATGTTGAGCAGAATACCACTAGTGCACACACACACATAGACACTCCTTATGACAAAAATGTCTCCATGTGCCAAATGTGCTGATGGGGAAAAATCTCTTGTTGAAAAATTATTGCACTATAGCTAATTTTGGCAATAGAAGAATAGCAAGCAGTGAGTGGAGACTGGAGTAACCCAAACATTGGAGGAGGCAGTTCACCAGTACACCAGAAATGAGCAATTGACAATGGAGGCCTGGCACAATTAACTAAGGACACTCTGATCCCCTCTCCCTGCCCCTCAAGCCTCCACCACACCTTCATTTTCACACTCACCCCTGGACTAGTCACTAAGAGCTGACATGCTACAATTTTGCCAATAGAAGTCAATGGGTCCTTTTCTTTAAATGTACTATAATCTTTGTACATGTTTACTCAGGCTTAATGCATGTAAGATTCATTATTTATAGGCATTTAAAACGTGTCAGATTCTGTACAGCCCTTGATGAAAAGCAGGATTCTCCAATTCCACACAGAAGCTGTAGATTTTTTGTGGGTTTTTTTTCCTCCAAATTCTTGAAATGCCAGTGTTCTTAAGGGATTTCTTAATGTGCTTTAAATGGCTTGAATGTCCATTTAAGTAATAGAGACATTTTTTCCTCATGCAATTTGTTCAATTTCAGGGGAAGCTATGATATGAAAATTTTAGGAGTTTACTTCATTATTGAATCTTTCTATAAAGATAAAATATGGAGATTGGTGGGGGAGGCACACAATTGAGGCAGAGGGCATTATCAGAGACACATGGGGACTAGGAAAGAAAGAATATCTTTAAATTAGAAGATACTCAAATAATTTCACATTGCTGGATGTGGTGGTTTCTGCCTGTAATCCCTGCACTTGGAACACTGAAGCAAGAAGATTTTTTGGACTGAGTTCCAGTCCAGCCTGGGCTACATAGCAAGACCATGTTTCAAATCAAAACAAAACAAAGCAAAATTTCATATCACCAAATATTCTAATTATCTCTACTATTGTTACTATATCAAGTTGTTTCCAACCACATAATTTCCTGTTACTGAGGTATGATTGACATACAATCAAAGCTATATGTATTTGATTTATACATCTTGATGAGTTTGAGGATAATCCGACTCCTAAGAACTATCACCATGAAAAATGTTGTAATCGTTATCTCTGAATGTTCCTCCTCCCTTTCTGTGCATGTGTAATAAGAACATTTAACATAAAGTCTATAAAGTCTACCCTCTTAATAAATTTTATACAATTTGATTTTGTTAGCTATGTGAACTATGCTATACAGAGCTCTACTCTTATTCACCCTTCCTAAGTCAAACTATGTACCCTTTGACCAACACTTTTCTTCCCAGTCTCTGGTAATTAACATTGTATTCTCTGCTTCTTTTGATTTTAGACTCCTGAAATAGGTGGGATGAGGAGACATTTATTCTCCTTTGTCTGGTTTATTTTATTTAGTATAATGTTCTCAAAATTCATTGATTCTATAGCAAATGATAGAATCTCCTTTTTAAAGATGGTTAACATTCCATTTTATGTATATACTACGTTCTCCTTATCCATTCATCTGTCCATGTACAGGTAAGTGGTTTGCTATTATAAATAATACTGCAATGATATGGGAATACTGACATCTCTTCAAGACTAATTTTAATTATTTTTTCAAAAGCTGGATTACCAGATCATACAGTAGTTCTATTTTTTTAATTTTTTGAGGAACTTCCATACTGCTTCCCATAGTGGCTATACCAGTTTACATTCTCACCAGAGCGTATAAGGGTTCTCTTTTTCCCCACACCCTTTCCAACAGTTTTTATCTTTTCTTAAAAATAGTATCCTTACAGGGATAAAGTGGTATCTTCTTGTTTTGACTTACATTTCCATTCACATCATTTTAATGAAAAGTTCAAAAAGAGGTAATTTTATACTCATTTTATGAGTGTCATAAAATGATTGTATGCAAACCAATAGCAAGAGTCATTTCTCAGCACTGTCTTTAATTCTCGTCTTTATTTTTAATTTAATACTATATAAATACCTTTAGTATATTTAACAGATCTAATTTTTACATTCTTGCTAATGTACCTTTTATCACATGGTTTAGCATTAGGAACATTGTAGGATAAGAAGCAGAGAGAACATCCATGATGTACAGGTAATTTTTAATTTTATCAATTTCTTTCCATGAAGAATTTATAACTTTCTCATTTCTAATTAAATTCCCTGCCACAGGAGCACATTCTAATTAGAGTCATCCACTCCTAGCAGAGTATGCATCCCAGACCAATGTGTAGCCATAATCCATTTTAAGCATGCAATTTGTTTCTGCACTCAAATTCTAGGCAAAGAGCAGCTGACTGTCACTGGAGACTTCTTACACAAGGAGGGCAAAGAAAGTCAAAATAGGAATTTAGTGAGTGGGAACTAAAGCTCTCTAATAAGGAAATATCAATCTAGGACATGCAGTGAGAAAAATGAATGACTATTACATATTAAATTATTAAAATAATTGACCCTAGAAAAACTGTTGCTAACCCGTTTGTTTTAGGGTCTCCACCTCTCCTTTCCTAACATGAAAAGTCATGGATTCATTCACTTGTACATCCAATCACTTATTCATGCATGCTACAAATATTGACTAGTTTTGAGCAAGGCACTATGTCCTGTGCTAAAGAATGCTAACAGTTATGGGTCTCTGTCTTGTTTTTAAAGTTGGTAGGCAATGTAAAATAATTTCTAGAGATTTCTAAGATTTTTTTCTAAGATTATTATTTCTAAGACTATATTTCTAAGATTCTTTTGTCTTGAGAAAAAAATAATTTATAGAATAGTCTATTTTTGTTCCTACCGTAAAATGGAGACTAAGTAGAGGTATTATATATTATTCCTAGCACAGCTTGAATATTATTACATAATTTATAAGAACTAAGAAATCTTAGACACTTTGTAAGGATGATATAGCCATGTTATAGCTGCTTGCATGCAAATATTAGCATAAAAGAATTCAGAGTGGACATGGGCAGCATAAAAGAAGAATAAAAGGCATTATTCAAATCTCCATAATTGGAAATTATCTTAAAGAAAAAATATAAAATAATAATTTAAATATCACTGACTGGCCATAAAGAGAGAGTGTATAGGCACACTCACATACACAGTTGGAAGCATCTTTGTATTTTCTGTTGCATTTTATAACTTCTACTTTAAGTCACAATTAAACATAAAGCACTTTGATGAACTGTTCTTAAGGCTTTTGCTGTTGATGGCTCCTGCTGACTTTGCTATTGTCTTCTCTGCGTCTTGTTTCCTATACACCTTTGTTTCATCTCCACTTTCCCAAATTTCTATGATGGGGTGAACACTGACTCAGTGTCCTCTGAAGGACAGAGATGCACTCAAATGATCTAAAATAAAGTTCTGGCATTTGCTTGTGTTTGTACACACACACATACCAGGTCCTTCACATTGAAGTGACCTTTGGTAGTTTCAGATTTCAAAATGAATAAACCTAGAGCCACAAAAAACACTTAGGCTCACACAAACACATGTAACAGAATTTATTTGTCTCAGGAGAGATCAAAACTCAATGCCAACCAAAAACATACCACATATTTTTAAATTGTGCTCTGTTGAAAACAGAACCAATTTTAAACTCTGAAAACCATGAAAAATCTAAGATCCATAACCACAGCAAGCTGGTGGCTACGTAGCATCATGTAAGTGGCTCAACTATGACAAAGCTTCAAGTGTTAAGGACAAAGCTTCAAGTCTGTTAAGGACAAGCATCATGTGGGGACAAATACTCTGTTTGGTCCCCAAAGCAACATCATCCACCAAATCCAAATGCAAGTTTGTCCTGGAAATGAAACTCTCAGAACTGCAGTGACACACAGTGATGCCCATATAAAGAACAGATAAGGGGCGGGGGTACACAGTTCAAGTGGTACAGTGCTTGTTCAAATCCCAGTACTGCCACAAAAAAAATTTTTAAGAGTGGTTGACCAACATAAAAGGAAAGCTGTTCCTACACATGTCATCATAGAAGCTTGTTAGTAATTACTGCTTTGTAATACCTTAGTAACAGCTTATTTCATCTTTTCTATTACAAGAACTTATATTAAAGGATTTTTGCCTGTAAACAGTTGACTCTGACTGCATTTCAAATCACTAAGGAATATGAGTATAAATAATTCATGGAGTGATCCTATAAAATGGTTTGAGTGCATGCAAAATGAATGACCATGTAACATGTAGTTTACCAAAGGTTCATCTGTGTGTATTCACAACTGGTGGTTGCTAAACATAGACATCTGGGTAAATATTAACCAGGATTAGTCTTTCAACAAATCCTACTAATTATAATGCTGTAAAAAAAAAAACCTCACAATAATATAACAGAAAAATGCTGTATATTTTACAGAGGGGAACATGTGTAGACTCTGAACACAATATATTTAGGATATACATCATGCATTTAGAACTAATGCAAACTCTCTCTTTTATGTGCCTGAAATTGTTAAAATATTTCATTTGAATTACTTTGATGAGAATGTGGGGGTTTTGAAAACCCAATAAGATATTTTAGCATACTTATTCACACTGAAGTTTGGTAGCACTGTCACAAGTACATGTTAATTTACTTATTTATTATTCATTTACTTATTTATTTTTGCACTGCTGAAGAGTGAACCTAGGGCCTTGTGCATGCTAGGCAAACCCTGTACCACTGAGCTATATGCTCAGCACTAGCCTGTTTCACAAAGGTCTAGAAAAGTTTTGGTATATTCTCATATGGAAGCCAAATCATTTGAAAAATACCTTTTGAGATTACATAGATTAATGAAGGCAAGAAACTAATATTTAATACACCAAATTTGTTTTCTAGAAACTCCACTTTTGGCAGAAATTTCAATTTTATAAATAAAACAATAAATTTTTGTTCCCTTTCACTAAAACTCTTTGGCTATCCTTGTATCAGGAGAAAGATTGATTCTTTCTATGAAGAATAATCTTGTTATGGGAGTATTATTATTGTTGTTATTATTATAAATCTATTTGTCTTCACTTATTACTTGCTTTTTTCCTTGATTCCCTTTTCAATACATTATACCTAAAGAAGTACAATCATACGCCAGGTGCTATGATTCAGATATGATCCAGTGATAACACTCCTAGGCATCTATCTGAAGGAATGAAAGTCAGGATACTGTAAAGACACTTGTATACCCATGTTTATTGCAGCACTATTTACAATTATGGAAACAGCCCAGACTTCCTACAACTAATGGATGAATTAATAAAACATGCTAATTTATATACAACAGAATATTTTTCAACAATAAAGAAGAATGAAATTATGCTGTTTGCAGGTAAATGGATGGAACTGGAGGACATCATGTTAAGGAAGTAAGCCAGGTTCAAAAAGACAAAAGTCACATGTTTTCTCTGATATGCAGAAGACAGATTCAAAAGATAAATTTATACACAAATACAAGCTTGCTCATATATATACATCATATACACGCGTATATGTAAGAAGAAGGCATAATGAAACACACTGACAGCTATTGAACAGTAAAGGGAAGGGGGAAAGGGTGAGAAGAGTGATAGAAGGGATTAGACTGATTAAATACAATACAGTCACAGGTGAATGGCAAAACCCTTTGAACAATGAACATACATTTTAACGATGAAGGATAGGAATGTCAAATAGATCTTGTTACGAAGGGGTACTAATGGTAAGGGCAGGGCTAATGGAGAGGGTAAAGGAGTATGAATATGGTTGATGTGCCTTTATATATGTATATGAAGACAGAACATTAAAACCCACTGAAATCAATTTAGGTATAAGGAGGGGGATGAGGGAGAATGAACGGTGGGGATGAACCTAACCAAGGTATATTATGAGCATTATATGGAAATGTCACAATGAAACTCCCTGTACAACTAATATATGCTAATAGAATTTTTTTTTAAATTATAAAAAATATACATGCTGTCAACATCATTTATCATTGTTGATTTAAAAACAAAAAAAGAGATGGATAGTTAAGACAGTAGAAGGAGGGATTGATCTAGAGTCAAGCAAAAAAGCATAAAAAAAAAGTCTTGTGATATGAAAAATGTTTAATCTAGACTGGTGGTATAGCTCAAGCAGTAGAGAGCCTGCTTTGCAAGCATGAACCTTGGATTCAAATTCCAGTCCCAATAAGAAAAAAAGTCTAATCTATTCATAATACATACATACTTACTTAAGTACTTAAGATGGCTGCATTAGGAATGAGCAGACTTTGCCTAAGGTCAATATCAATATCCCTATTGTTTGATCTTTAGGATATCTTAAATTCTTTCAAGCACTTCAATATTTTATTATATGCTGAGTTTAAAGAAAAAAGAAAAGAAAAGCAGTACCAAATGATCTCCACTTAGAACAAACTTTATATTTTACTCTTTGGGAGTAACAGTTTTACATATTGTAAATATATTTTTGACCCATTTTATACAAAGCCTGGTAACATCATAAATATGAAAATGGCAATTGATTTTTATTTTTGAAAATATAAATTATGATTTACATATCATATTGAAAATTGCTTATTAAGTATCACTCATGGTTATTAGATAAGTTCCACAAAGACTAGAATCATATTTGTGTTGATTCCCTCCCATATTTCCCTCCTCTTTTTTTTTTATTGTCAACCTTATGTACATATTTATTTAGGACATGGCTTCCCTATAAGTCCAAACTGGTTTTGAACACTTCTTTTTTTTGGTGGTAATGGGATTTTTTTTAATTTTTATTTTATTCATATGTGCTCCCTCCTCTTTCCCAGACCCTGTAACAGATATTGTATCGGGTACTCCATAAATACTGAATATAAATAAATGAATTAATTCTAGACATTTCTTCAGATAATAAGAAAAACTAAAACATTACATGACTTTATCCAAAAATGACTATATAGAATGAAAATAAATAGTTCTTTAACATGTTCTTCTATTCTAGAAGGTAATGCAAAAAAATTAAGGGAGGGAGGGAAATATAAGTAATAAAAGGGAATTTTTAACACTAAGGGTTAAACCATTTTCCTGTTTCTTGCTGACTAAATTTGCATTGTAAACCTCAGATGATAAATGATTGAACATTTTGTGTAGACTTAGGGCTTAAGGTTTAAATTTTAGTATAAATTCTAAGATCAAAATTTAGAAAGCAGTGACCTTTTCTGGCTCAAATATCAGCAACAAAAAGAAATTTCCAAAGTTCTCCAAATTTGGTTCCACTTTAGAAGATCTAATCACTATTTTCCTCTTGGTTAGCCCAGTAAGTATTTAATTAAGCACTTACTGAGGGAAGAGTTCACTTAGACCTTGTGTAATATTCAAATAAATGTTACTAATATTCAGTATTGATCTTGGAAGAGATAATATGGAGACAGCATAGGTAAATATTAAACACTTAATTAACAAGACAATGTAATATGTATAAGTAGCATATAAGTCAAAGAAATAGTATTCTAGAACTTCAGGGAGATAAGAATCACTGTACCTGGCATAGTCTTAGATGTTTCCTCCAGTCTTGGAGAAAAGTAAGATTAGCCTTACTAAGGGAGATGATTTCTATGGGGTAGGGAAGGTGATAGGGAAATTACAGTTATGTTCAGCAGGTAGAGAGCCTTAAATGACAGCCTAGGCTTTTAAGACAATTCTGTAAGCTGTGATTGATGATATGACGCAGTCATTTGAAGACCATTCATCTGACGTGCATACTAGCATCTAAGACACATTTGAGGTGGGATGTACCAGTCAGGAAACCCATTAAGAAGCTCTTAGAATGAACCAAGCATGACACAATAACAGCCACAACTACAGTGGCAGCAACATGACTGAAAATGGACAGCAGTGATATTTCAAAAGAGAAATCCATGGTACTTTTTGACTGATTGGACTTAAGGGAGTGAGGGGTGCTCTAAAGGTCATTTCAAAACTGGTCACAAGTAAAGGAAGTTTATGTACCACTCAGAGGGTTGTGCAAATGACCTACAAGCCTTCATCCAAACTAAGCCCCACTCTTTATGTCTGAATCAAGAGTTTTCCTCTCTCTCCTCACTGTCTATTATGCACTCAGGTCCATCTATGAAGATCTATTTCAAGTTTCACTATTTCTCCCAAAATGGTATGGCTACTCTATGCCATGTGCAGGTTTTCATTGAACTTCTGAGACATTTGTTTCTATTCTGAATAAAACAGGGTTTTTACTGCATCTTCTTGTATACTATAGTAATTTTTTGTGTGTGAATCTTTTTTTCCCTCACCAGACATTACTCTTTCTAAATCACAAAACCCAGCACTGAATTAAATACTAACTGGTACAAAATACAAACCTATAGGTAGAGGTAACAAATCTCTTTCACTAGACCACTGGAAATTTTAATACACAAAGGATGCATGGAAGCCTGCTGGTACTATATCTTCAAATTTTAAATAATTTCTCTGAAACTTGAAACTAAAAGTGTTGTTAGATACTCGAGTATTATGTTTGAAAATAAAGCAAGAAGCCCTGGAAAATGTGCCAAGTACCTATCACTGCTAAATGAACAATTAAAAGGCCTGTTGTAAGAGTAACAATGACACTAAACATTTCCTATACTGTACAAAGAGAAATAATTCAATGACATCTTTGTGTCGCTCAGAATATTGAACAGTCACTTTCTGCTTTTTAGTTTGCTCTTTGGCCCTATGTAAAAAGTTGCCACAGAAATTGTTTTGTGCTCAGCAAAAACTCAACCTGTTAATTCCAGTGACTGGAATCATTGAAGGTCAAAAGGTAAAAACCACCTGCTATGTCACATTTTCACAATTTAGAGATTTCTTCTGTACTCAGCATTTATGTATTGCTTTCTTTTGTGAAACTTGTATTTCATTTTCCAATGGCCTACTTGCGATTAATTTGAACTTGGTAAGCAATCGTTTATTGAGAGTCATTTATATTCCAAGCACAATATTAAGAGATTTGAAAAAGAGATGATAAAAAAAGAAACACATTAACTATATACAGAGAAGTCAAGTCAAAACACCTAAAATAGCCACAAGTATACCAACCTTGACATTATATATAGAAAAACATAAAAAGACATTTATTTCATGAAGAAAAAAATAGAAGTGATGATCTATAAAAGACCATATAATTTAAATTAAGCAAAAAAGGACACTGTGAAAATGTCATTTATAATATTTAATATAAAAATAGGCCTAAAACCAGCATTGAGAAAAAGGTTAAAAAGGAAAATAAACAAATATCTAAGGAATCATAGAACCTCCTAAAGTACACAGCTGGAAATTCTCTGAAAATTTCTTCCTTAAGTAAATTATAAATTTCATCCAATTTGAAATTTTGAATAATAAAAATGGGGTATTCAATGGTAATATTTTCAAAATAATTTATAATACTTTGCTTATGTTAGATCTTTGTTCTTAAGTATCATGACAACTATATTTTCTAAAATATGTACTTATAATAAATAGCTAAAACAATATATTTTCCCTATGTTAAGGGGCCCAAGATTACTGGGCTTTATATATCAATTTATAGCATATATCTCACTCATAATTCTTTATGTTTAATCTATCACTAACCATAACCTACTAAGAATCAAATAGTGCCAGAGAAAATCATGTTGTTAAATCAATTACATGAACTTTTAAAGAAAATTCAAAGTCAATGGGCTTTCTTCAGAGAAGCTGTAGGAGTTTCCATGACTTCTATATAAAGTTTGCATTTGTTGATTACTTTGTGCCCAACACCTGCACAACACTAGAAATCAATTTAGCTGACAATAAAGTGATAAATAAATTGGCTTACAAATACTCCAGTGTGCCCCCCACCCAGCACAAGGATAAAAAAATGAAAAAATAAATAAATAAAATAATAAATTGGCTAACAAAGAATAAATATTTCTAATGGATTTTTTTCTCATACCTTTTGAACTCTTCAGCTTATTTCCAACTTCGTGCAGTTTCTGAACAGGTGAGATTGCTGAAAGTGTAAATGCTAAGTAAGGCACTATCGTGCATCTTAATAATTCACACTAAAATTTTTAATATTTTATTTTAAATATTTACAAATAGTTTTAATGAAAAAATACTAGATATTTTAACTAAAAAAAGAATTATGCTGAGATGGGTGTTTCATTCCAGTATCAAATTTTCCCTCTCTGTCTTTATTTGAACTCTAGGTGTGCATAGCAAATTCAAACTTGAATAAAAAATTTATGTCTTTTTGCCTTCTTAAATTTTAGTAACAAATATTTACCTCAGTAGTTAATGTTTTAACTCACCAAACAAAAATCAGAGTGGAAGAGTGGTTGATCACCTCCTCGTCTAACAAGACAACACTATGTTTTAGAGATCTCTTTAGTCAGAAGTCAGAGGTGTACAAGAAGTGTAGGAGGCCCTCACAGACTTCAGGATACTGTGAGATTCCTCAATTTGCAAAACGTAAAAGCCTAAACCTTCAGGGAAAATGTTAAGTTTTCCATCTTTCGTTGAAGGCTTCCACATTCATCTTGGGTGGTGTAATGGGCTGTGACATTTCAGGCAATGCCATTGATAAGGATGGGAATCCACCATCTACATCTGCCCCTCTGTATAGAGATGTGTTTCTGAAGCATGGTTGTCTTGTGGTAGGAACATAGTATGTAATCTAAACTGTTCTACAAAAGCTGATTTTTCTTTTTAAAAAATTCTATAATTATGTATCTTATAAAACGAATGCCCTACCTTCCTAATGAATTTCTTGATAAGCTAGATTACTTTTATGTAAAGCAAAAGTTCACAAGATGATACCTGAAAGAAAACCAACATGCTTTGTAGAATCAAGACCTCTAGAAAAAAGCAGATAACAACTATTAAAAATTGCTTTAGTGATATTTCTTCAGAATGACAACATATACTATTTTCTACCATCCCCAGAAGTAAAGGAGATTTCTTAAAAAATGATTAAATATTGCACTTCATTCAGGATATAGAGAGTTTACAATTTCAAACAATATTATACATTTTTTATTGTTATATTATTCATATGTGCATACAAGGCTTGGGTCATTTCTCCCCCCTGCTGCCACCCCCTCCCTTACCACCCACTCTGTCTCCTCCCTCACCCCCCCCACTCCCTCAATACCCAGCAGAAACTATTTTGCCCTTATTTCTAATTTTGTTGTAGAGAGAGTATAAGCAATAATTGGAAGGAACAAGAGTTTTTGCTGGTTGAGATAAGGATAGCTATACAGGGCATTGACTCACATTGATTTCCTGTGTGTGGGTGTTACCTTCTAGGTTAATTCTTTTTGATTTTTGATCTAACCTTTTCTCTAGTTCCTGGTCCCCTTTTCCTATTGGCCTCAGTTGCTTTTAAGGTATCTGCTTTAGTTTCTCTGTGTTAAGGGCAACAAATGCTAGCTAGTTTTTTAGGTGTCTTACCTATCCTCATCCCTTCCTTGTGTGCTCTCACTTTTATCATGTGCTCAAAGTCCAATCCCCTTGTTGTGTTTGCCCTTGATCTAATGTCCACATATGAGGGAGAACATACGATTTTTGGTCTTTTGGGCCAGGCTAACCTCACTCAGAATGATGTTCTCCAATTCCATCCATTTACCAGCAAATGATAACAGTTCGTTCTTCTTCGTGGCTGCATAAAATTCCATTGTGTATAGATACCACATTTTCTTAATCCATTCATCAGTGCTGGGGCATCTTGGCTGTTTCCATAACTTGGCTATTGTGAATAGTGCCGCAATAAACATGGGTGTGCAGGTACCTCTGGAGTAACCTGTATCACAGTCTTTGGGTATATCCCCAAGAGTGGTATTGCTGGATCAAATGGTAGATCAATGTTTAGTGTTTTAAATAGCCTCCAAATTCTTTTCCAGAGTGGTTGTACTAGTTTACATTCCCAGCAAAAGTGTAAGAGGGTTCCTTTTTCCCCGCATCCTCGCCAACACCTGTTGGTGGTGGTGTTGCTGATGATGGCTATTCTAACAGGGGTGAGGTGGAATCTTAGTGTGGTTTAAATTTGCATTTCCTTTATTGCTAGAGATGGTGAGCATTTTTTCATGTGTTTTTTGGGCATTTGAGTTTCTTCTTTTCAGAAAGTTCTGTTTAGTTCACTTGCCATTTCTTTATTGGTTCATTAGATTTGGGAGAATTTAGTTTTTTAGGTTCCCTATAAATTCTGGTTATCAGTCCTTTGTCTGATGTATAATTGGCAAATATTTTCTCCCACTCTGTGGGTGTTCTCTTCAGTTTAGAGACCACTTCTTTTGATGAACAAAAGCTCTTTAGTTTTATGAGTTCCCATATATCTATGCTATCTCTTAGTTGCTGTGATGCTGGGGTTTCATTGAGAAAGTTCTTACCTATACTTACTAACTCCAGAGTATTTCCTATTCTTTCCTGTATCAACTTTAGAGTTTGTGGTCTAATATTAAGATCCTTGATCCATTTTGAGTTAATATTGGTATAGGGTGATATACATGGATCTAGTTTCAGTTTTTTGCAGACTGCTAACCAGTTTTCCCAGCAGTTTTTGTTGAAGAGGCTGCTATTTCTCCATCGTATGTTTTTAGCTCCTTTGTCAAAGACAAGTTGGTTATAGTTGTGTGGCTTCATATCTAGGTCTTCTATTCTGTTCCACTGGTCTTCATGTCTGTTTTTGTGCCAGTACCATGCTGTTTTTATTGTTATTGCTTTGTAATATAGTTTGAAGTCAGGTATTGTGATACCTCCAGCATTGTTCTTTTGACTGAGTATTGCCTTGGCTATTTGTGGCCTCTTGTGTTTCCATATAAATTTCACAGTAGATTTTTCAATCTCTTTAATGAATGTCATTGGAATTTTGATGGGAATTGCATTAAACATGTAGATTACTTTGGGGAGTATAGACATTTTTACTATGTTGATTCTACAAATCCATGAGCATGGGAGATCTCTCCACTTTCTATAGTCTTCCTCAATCTCTTTCTTCAGAAGTGTATAGTTTTCCTTATAGAGGTCATTCACATCTTTTGTTAGGTTTACACCTAGGTATTTGATTTTTTTGAGGCTATTGTAAATTGAATTGTCTTCATACATTCTTTTTCAGTTTGCTCATTGTTAGTGGATAGAAATGCCAATGATTTTTCTATGTTGATTTTATATCCTGCTACCTTGCTATAGCTATTAATGATGTCTAGAAGCTTCTGAGTAGAGTTTTTTGGGTCTTTAAGGTATAGGATCAGGTTGTCTGTAAATAGGGATATTTTGACAGTTTCTTTACCTATTTGTATTCCTTTTATTCCTTCTCCTTGCCTAATTGCTCTGGCTAGGAATTCCAGTACTATGTTGAACAGGAGTGGAGCTAGTGGGCATCCTTGTCTGGTTCCTGATTTTAGAGGGAATGGTTTCAGTTTTTCACTGTTAAGTATAATGCTGGCTATAGATTTATCATATACAGCTTTTATAATGTTGAGGTTCTTTCCTTCTATTCCTAGTTTTCTTAGAGCTTTTATCATGAAATGATGTTGGATCTTATCAAAGGCTTTTTCTGCATCTATTGAGATGATCAAGTGGTTTTTGTCTTTGTTTCTGTTAATGTGGTTTATTACATTTATTGATTTTCATATATTGAACCACCCCTGCATCCTTGGGATGAAGCCTACTTGGTCGTGGTGAATAATCTTTTTGATGTGTTGTTGAATTCGGTTTGCCATTATTTTGTTGAGGATTTTTGCATCGATGTTCATTAAGGAGATTGGCCTATAGTTCTCCTTTTTGGAGGTGTCTTTGCCTGGTTTTGGGATAAGTGTAATACTGGCTTCATAAAATGTGTTTGGCAGTTTTCCTTCCCTTTCTATTTCATGGAACAGTTTAAGGAGGATTGATATCAGTTCTTCTTTAAAGGTCTGATAGAATTCAGCAGAGAATCCATCAGGTCCTGAACTTTTCTTTTTGGGGAGACTCTTGATTGCTGCTTCAATTTCATTTTGTGTTATAGGTCTTTTTAGGTGATTAATTTCCTCTTGGTTCAGTTTTGGATGATCATATGTATCTAGAAATCTGTCCATTTCTTTTAGATTTTCAAATTTATTTGAATATAGGTTCTCAAAGTAGTCTCTGATGATTTCCTGGACTTCCATGGTGTTTGTTGTTATCTCCCCTTTTGCATTCCTGATTCTACTAATTTGGGTTTTTTCTCTCCTCATTTTAGTCAGGTTTGCCAGGGGTCTATCGATCTTGTTTATTTTTTCAAAGAACCAACTTTTTGTTTCATTAATTCTTTGTATGGTTTTTTTGGTTTCTATTTCATTGATTTCAGCTCTTATTTTTATTATTTCTCTCCTTCTATTTGTTTTGGGATTTGCTTGTTCTTGTTTTCTAGGAGTTTGAGATGTATCATTAGGGTCATTGATTTGGGATCTTTCAATCTTTTTAATATATGCACTCATGGCTATAAACTTTCCTCTCAAGACTGCCTTAGCTGTGTCCCATAGGTTCCGTAGGTTGTGTTTTCATTTTCACTGACTTCCAGGAACTTTTTAATTTCCTCTTTTATTGCATCGATGATCCATTCTTCATTAAGTAATGAGTTATCTAGTTTCCAGCTGTTTGCATGTTTTTTGTCTTTACTTTTGTTGTTGAGTTCTACTTTTACTGCATTGTGATCAGATAGTATGCACGGTATATTTTCTATTTTCTTATATTTGCTGAGACTTGCTTTGTGCCCTAGCATATGATCTATTTTGGAGAAGGTTCCATGAGCTGCTGAGAAGAATGTGTGTTGTGTAGAAGTTGGATGAAATGTTCTGTAGACATCAACTAGGTCCATTTGATATATTGCATATTTTAGATCTTGGATTTCTTTATTGATTTTTTGTTTGGATGACCTATCTGTTGATGATAATGGAATGTTAAAGTCTCCCACAACCACTGTGTTGGCATTAATATATGCTTTTAGGTCTTTCAGGGTATGTTTGATGAAATTGGGTGCGTTGACATTTGGTGCATACAGGTTGGTGATTATTATTTCCTTTTGGTCTATTTCCCCTTTTATTAGTATGGAATGTCCTTCTTTATCTCGTTTGATCAATGTAGGTTTGAAGTCTACTTTGTCAGAGATAAGTATTGCTACTCCTGCCTGTTTTTGGGGGCCATTGGCTTGGTAAATCTTCTTCCAGCCTTTCATCCTAAGCCTATGCTTATTTCTGTCGGTGAGATGGGTCTCCTGTAAGCAACAAATTGTTGGATCTTCCTTTTTAATCCATTTCATCAAGTGGTGCCTTTTGGTGGGTGAATTAAATCCGTTAATATTAAGTGTTAGTACTGATAGGTATGTGGTGATTCTCATTTAATTGTCTAAGTTGTTTGAAGGTTTGATTGTGTGTAGCTAAGTTGAAGTTACTCTCTACTGTCTTGCTTTTTCTTTTCCTGTGGTTTGGTGCTGCCTGTCTTTTCATGGTTAGGTTGGGTTTCACTTGCTGTGTGCAGAATCCCTTGAAGAATCTTTTGTAGTGGTGGCTTTGTGATCACATATTGTTTTAGTTTCTGCTTATCATGGAAGACTTTTATTGCTCCATCTATTTTGAATGATAGTTTTGCTGGATAGAGTATCCTGGGGTTGAAGTTATTTTCCTTCAGTGCCCAGAAGATCTCACCTCACACTCTTCTTGCTTTTAATGCTTCTGCTGAGAAGTCTACTGTGATTTTGATGGGTTTACCTTTGTATGTTACTTGTTTTTTCTCTCTTACAGCCTTCAATATTCTTTCCCTAGTTTCTGAACTTGTTGTTTTAATGATGATATGTCATGGGGTAGTTCTATTTTGATCTGGTCTGTTTGGTGACCTGGAGGTCTCTAGCATCTGTATGGGAATATCTTTCTCTACATTTGGGAAATTTTCCGTTATTATTTTGTTGAATATATTACGCATTCCCTTCACTTGCACCTCTTCTCCTTCTTCGATGCCCATGATTCTCAAGTTTGGTCTTTTGATGGAGTTGGTGAGTTCTTGCATTTTCTTTTCACAGGTCTTGAATTGTTTAATTAATAGTTCTTCGGTTTTTCCTTTAATTTATACATCTTTTTTTAACAACTCATGGTTATAATTCTTCCACTGTTTATGATTATTCCAACTTAATAAATGGGGAAAATGAATGCATCTACCCTGCATCAAAAACAGTAAATAAATGAACTCCCTAGCAGGACTGTAACACCCACTCAAGGGCTGCACTCAGATGTGCATCTGGTGCACATTGCTGAATGGATTGTCCAACTGTCAGGAGACTGAGATGTTTTAAGAAGTAATGATAATGTGACTATTCTAATACTAAGAACAATCTTTTAAAACCAAAATGTATTCTTTTATGGTGGACCATGATTTAGATAATATTCACAAGATAGTAAAACCATCTCCACTATCCAATTATAGAACATTTTCATCAACTCAAAAAAGAGTTAGTAGTTCCCATCCATTTTCTCTTCCCACAAGCTCCTGGCAATCACTAGTCAACTTTCTGTGTAGTGGATTTGTTTATTCTGGATGCTAAAGGCAATTTTGAATGGTAATTTTTTTCACTAGCTTACTGAGATGTTGAGCACTATTTTATTTTTTAAAACAAAAAAAAAGTCTCACATACAAGGAAACAAAACTGCAGAATTTTATTAAATATTATTCAGTAAGATCATGATTTTCTTATAGAAGTATAAAAGAAATTTTGCTTCCTTCCCACTATTTCCTAGAATTCATTATTTCCATTATTTTATTCATGCTACCAAAGAAATTTTCTTGAAAAAAATATTTTCTCACAAAAAGAATATTAAACTAACTATATTTTATAGTTTAAACAAACACTAAACACAGCTTATATCAAAAAATGTTCTGAAGAATTAGATAAAATGTTTCTCTGGAAAACATCCAAATATTAGATAATTTTGCATAATTGCTCAATTTTGTGAACAAGAGTCTCATGCAAATTTGTTCTTAATTATATAAAGAATGGAAATTCAAGGTTTTTAAAACTATTTAGATTAAAGGAAATGTAGTCTGAAAGAATAGCAGTATTAAAATAAAAGTACTGTTAATAACAAATGTTTTTGCTGATTAGCTGTGTTGATAAAACTGTTTTGAACATCTTCCAAATCCATTCTAGCAACAATTCACAGATTTAAATTTTCAAACAGGTAGCAGGAACAATAGGAGATGGTTGTCCCACAGCACAGTTGTCTTAGTGAAATGGTAGGAGTCTGCTTTAAGGTAATGTGATATAGAGAGTAAGGGGAAGATATACGGCATTTCAGTGAGATAGAATCAACAAAACTTGATTATTAACTTTATATAAGCAATGCAAATCTTTATGGTAGCTCCATAATTTCTCACTTGAGCAACTGATATACAAACTAAAATTTACCAATATAAAATATTTGAAAGAATTAAGAGACTATCTAGAAAAGATAACTAGGGTTAGGTATTTTGTCTCCATAGCTGTTTAACTCTCAGTTAGGAAGGGAACCCTTGGGTCTAGCAAACTTTAGGAAGTGGGAGAGCAGAGGAGAAACTAGCAAAGAATACTGAGGAGAAGCACCGAAAAGGTTGTAGGGTCGTGACAGTTTAACTTGAATCCAAGAAAATTGAGTGATCAGTTGAATCAATGCTGTTGGCAGATGATATGGAACATTGACCGTGACAATGAATACTGCTAATTGCTGGAGGTCACTGGTCTTGGTAAGGACAGTTGTTTTGATAGAAAGGTAAGGGAAACAGCTAATATTTCAGGATGATGTTAAAGTCAACAAAGGCAAAGAAGCATGAGGAATGCTTCCAGATAAAAGACTACTAAATGGACATGACAATTAAGTGCATGACCTTAGATCTCATTAAGATAAATTGATGAAATTTAAATGTAAACTACTATCAAATGATAGTGTTCTACCTATGTCTCATTTTCTGATTGTGATAACTTTACACTACTTGGGCTGGGTAAATACACACTGAAGTATTTATGGTAGAGGGCATAGTGTCTCCAACTTACTCTTAAATGGCTCAGGGAAAGCAAAGCACCATGCATCAGTATGTATGAATATGTGAGTGGATGGATAGGTAAATGACAGAAAGATAGATGATAGATGAATAGATAGATAAATAGATAAGATGGATTAAAGTAACTAGAGCACAATGTTAATAAATGGTCAGCCTAGGCATAAGGTATATGGTAGTTTCTTATAATCTTTTAAAATTTTTATGTATGGTAAAAAGTTGACCCAAAAAATGCTAAAAGAAGAGAGAGACAGGAAGAAAGGGAACAGCAATTGGGAAAAGCATGTATAACAATTACTATAAAATAAATACCCACACTATGAAGGAGGAAAAAGAAATGGGGTGGTAACTGATAGAAAAAATTGTACCTCCCAAAAAAATAGTACTCAAATAAAGTTGGGAATTTTTTCTCCCTTAATTAAAAAATAATAATAATTAATAAAGGATGGTGGCGTGCTGATTAAAATGTTCAAGTAGAAAGAGAAAAAATGTTGAATAGAAGAGAAAGGGGGAAATTGCTGTCATGATATCCTTCCATAAGGTAAGGGCATTCAGTCTTGTATAAAAACAGAAATACAGGCTTTCATAAGAGTAAGGGGAATTTTTCTATGGTACTAGGTAGAAAGTCATGAGAATGTAATTGTTAGAAGGTAGAAAACAAAGATGATAGATGCCTACCCTGCCTATGGCCACTGAGGGACCTGGAGAACTGCTTCACTTAAAGGACTTTATGGGAAGTAGTATTTTCAAGGGATAAACTAGTTTCAGTTAAAGCAAGAAGGTGAAAAGAAAGTCTAGAGAATATCCTAGTGAAATGGCAGGGCTGCATTTAAGAAAGTAGAGAAGCATGAGAAATCAAGCCCATTGTAAACACCAGAAGGTTAAGGGCCTGGATGATAACAGGTGACCTGGAGACTTGGTTTCTGGGGTGAATGAGATAAACATGAGTATGAGATACAAGAAGCCCAGAGAAAGCCCAGAAACTATAATTCCAGCATTTGGGTGACAGAAGAAGGAGGACTGTGAGTGTGAGGCCAGCTCGGCTGCACAGAGTTTCAGGGTTCCAGGACTACACAGTGAGACCCTGCCTCAAAAAGGGGGGAAGGGGTAAAAAGGAGTTTAGTGCTGCCTGATGTCTGAAGAGAAGTGGTCAGTTCAAAATGAGTGCTGCAGGGTCCACTGGCTGATTCCTTCCTGCCACTGCTAGTCCTGTGACAACCAAGAGGAGGGAGAAAGCATCTGGAGCAACTAGTTTTCTTGAGATCGGAGCACCAAATGATATGAGGACTTCCTTTTTCTAAAGGCATCGTGGTGTGGCCAGTATGGAACAGAGGTACTCTCCTTTGGAATAGGAAGCTAAAAATGGCTTCTTTGTGGGAATGAAATGTAGGACAGCTAGTGTAGTAGCTGGATCACTGATGGCTCAGAGGCTGCTTTTCTTTCTAGCTATGGGGAAGTGTAGCAGTGGGAGCATCTCAGGAAATGGCAACACTGCCCAAGAAGATAAGGATAGATGCAGCTACATGAAGGTTTGTATAAGCTTAATTTTCTTTGTGAAATTGGAAGGAAAATCATGTGGAGAGAAAAAAGAGTGGGGAACAGAGAGAGGAAGAGGGGATTTTTGAGGTCTCAAGTGAGAGATGTAAGTTTGGGTAAAAAGTGGACAGAGGGAGGGATTGAAAATGGCAATTGGGACACAGACACAGACTGCATGAGCTCTGTGATCAGGGACATTGCTGAGATGCTGGAGACACATTTGGTTGAGGTAAAGTACCAAGGAGAGCTGAAACTTGGGCACCCTGAATCCTAGACCCTGGAAGGCTTCCCCACACCACAAAACACTGAAAGAACAAGCAGGTCCCCATGTCACCACCATCCACCAGGCCTCCACCAACCACCAGCTAGCCGGGCCTCTGCCCCACAGAACAGCCAGGTTGTCGCCTATTGGCTCACCAGGCCTCTGCCCTGCAGAACAGCCAGGCCTCCACCCTGCATGCCTTCCAGGCTGTGCCCTGCCAGGCCACCACCCCAAAGACCCGCCAGACCACCACCAGCCACAGGAGGGCTCCAACAGACACTGGCTCCGCACCTGCCTAGAAGACGCAAACAGGACTGGATACTAAAGAAGTAACATCAGAACTAAGACTGAAATTCTACTGTTCCTGAACCAGGGATTTTTTTTTCATTTTTCTCTTGTCTTTAAGTGTTTGTTTGTCTTGTTCGCTGTCTGATTGTCCACCATATCTCCTTGTTGATTTCTTTGGTTCTCCATTTATTTTTCTTTTCCTTCTCTTTCTTTTTCTTTCTTCTCCTTCTTTCTTGGTTTACTTAGTTTTACTATTGTAAGTTAGCTGTACTAAATTACACATAGACCAGGGACAGAAACAATATGAAGTGGAATGATGGGAAGACAAAAAAAGGATGAAAACATTATGCCCCAAAAAATAAATTAGCACAGGATTCAGAGGGAAATGAAGAAAACAGCTACCCAAATCCAGACACCACCAAAACAAAGATAAACTATACCAAGGAACCCAATGAAACCCACAAAAACTCACTAAAAGAAGAAATTCTGCAGGTAATCAATGATAATTTCTTAGAGATAATACTAGACATGGTCAACCAAAATGTACAGGATGCGCTCAAGAAATTCTAAGACAACAAAAATAAAGAACATGAGAAAACATAAAAACAAATAAATGAAATCATAGGAGTCCTAAATAAAAACCAAAATGAAACAAAGAACACCATAAATAGAGAGATAAATGAATTAAAGATGAAAACTGGCAATATTAAAGAGGAAGTGACCCATGATATGAAAAACTTTAGAAAAAAAAATGAAACAGAAGTACAAAACAAAATGGAAGGCCACTCCAGCAGACTAGAACAAGCAGAAGACAGAATCTCAGAATTCAAAGATGAAATGGTAATTAAAGGAAAAACTGAAGAACTATTAGTCAGACAACTCAAGATCTGTGAAAGGAATATGCAAGAACTCACTGACTCCATCAAAAGACCAAACCTGAGAATCATGGGCATTGAAGAAACAGAAGAGGAACAAGCAAAAGGAATGTTGAATGTAATATATTCAACAAAATAATAACAGAAAATTTCCCAAATCTAGAGAAAACTGTGCACATTCAGGTACAGGAAGCCTCCAGGACACCAAACAAACTTGACCAAAATAGAACTACCCCATGACATATTATCATTAAAACAACAAGCACAGAAAATAGAGAAAAAATATTGAAGGCTGTAAGAGAGAAAAACAAATAACATGCAAAGGTAAACACATAAAATAACAGTAGATTTCTCAATGGAAACCTTAAAAACAAGAAGAGCAGGCAGTGAGGTCTTCCAGGCACTGAATGAAAATAACTTCAACCCTAGGATACTCTACCCAGCAAAACTATCATTCAAAATAGATGGAGCAATAAAAGTCTTCCATGATAAGCAGAAACTAAAACAATATATGGCCACCAATCCACCACTACAAAAGATTCTCCAAGGAATTCTGTACACAGAAAGTGAAAGCAAATAAAACCATGAAAGGGCAGGCAATACCAAACCACAGGAGAAGAAAAGGCAAGAAAGTAGAGAGTAACATTGATTCAGTTGCATATAATCAAACCCATAAACAACAAAGACAATTAAATGACAGGAATCACTACATAACTATAAATACTAACATGGAATGTTAAAGGACTTAATTCCCCCATCAAAAGACACCATTTGGCAAACTGGATTAAAAAGGAAGATCCAACAATCTGCTGCCTACAGGAGACCCATCTCATCGACAGAACAAGCACTGAGGGTGAAAGGCTGGAAGAAATTCTACCAAGCCAATGACCACCAAAAACAGGCAGGGGTGGCAATACTTATCTCAGACAAAGTAGACTTCAAACTTACATTGCTTAAACTAGATAAAGTAGGATACTCCATAGTAATAAAAGGGGAAATACACCAAAAGGAAATAACAATTATCAACTTATATGCAGCCAACACCAATGCACCTAATTTCATCAAACATATTCTGAAGGACCTAAAAACGTATATAGGCTCCAACACAGTGGTAGTGGGAGACTTTGATACCCCCCATCACCAATGGATAGGTCATCCAAACAAAAACTCAATAAAAAAATTCTAGAACTAAATCATACCATGGATCAAATAGACCCAGCTGATATCTACAGAATATTTCATCCAACTTCTGCACAATATACATTCTTCTCAGCAGCCCGTGGAACCTTCTCCAAAATTGATCATATCTTAAGGCACAAAGCAAACCTCAGCAAATATAAGAAAATATAACTAATCCTATGCATTCTATCTGATCACAATGCATTAAAACTAGTACTCAACAACAAAAACAACAGTAAAAAACATACAAACAATTGGAAGCTGAAAAACACATTCATTGCTCAATGATCAATGGGTCATTGATGAAATAAAAGAAGAAATTAAAAGGTTCCTGGAAGTTAATTAAAATGCAGACATGACCTACCAGAACCTATGGGACATAGCAAAGGCAGTCCTCAGAGGAAAGTTTATAGCCATGAGTGTATATATTAAAAGGTCAGAAAGATCTCAAATCAATGACCTAATGCTACACCTCAAACTCCTAGAAAAAACAAGAGCAAGCAAATCCTAAAACAAGCAGAAGGAAAGAAATAATAAAAATAAGGGCTGAAATCAATGAAATAGAAACAAACAAACAAACAAAAAAAACCAGACAAAGAATCAATGAAACAAAAAGCTGATTCTTTGAAAAAACAGGATTGAAAGACCCTTGTCAAACCTGACTAAAATGAGGAGAGAAAAAACCCAAATCAGTAAAATCAGGAATGCAAAAGGGGAGATAACAACAAACACCATAGGAATCCAGAAAATCATCAGAGACGACTTTGACAACCTATACTCTAATAAATTTGAAAATCTTGAAGAAATAGACAGATTTCCAAACACTTATGACCATCGAAAACTGAACCAAGAGGATACTAATCACCTAAGTAGATCTATTACACAAAATGAAATTGAAGCAGCAATAGAGTCTCCCAAAAAAAGAAAAGTCCAGGACCTGGTGGATTCTCTGCTGAATTCTATCAGACCTTTAAAGAAGAACTAATACCAACTTTACTTAAACTGTTCCATGAAATAGAAAGGGAAGGAACACTGCCTAACTCATTTTATGAAGCTATTATTACTCTCATCCCAAAACCAGACAAAGACACCTCCAAAAAGGAGAACTATAGGCCAATTTCCTTAATGAACATTGATGCAAAAATCCTCAATAAAATAATGGCAAACTGACTCCAACAATACATCAGAAAGATCATCCACCATGACCAAGTCAGCTTCATCCCAGGAATGCAGTGGTGGTTCAACATAAGCAAATCTATAAATGTAATTCAGCACATCAATAGAAGCAAAGACAAAAACCACTTGATCTTCTCAATAGACTTAGAAAAAAGCCTTTGACAAGATCCAACACCACTTCATAATAGAAGTTCTAAAGAAAAATAGGAATAGAAGGAGTATACCTCAACCATGTAAAGGCTCTATATGACAAATCACAGACAACATCATACTTAATGGAGAAAAATGAAACCATTTCCCCCTAAAATTAGGAATGAGACAAGGGTGCCCACTATCCCCATTCCTATTCAACATAATACTGGAATTCTTAGCCAGAGCAATTAGGCAAGAAGAAGAAATAAAAGAAATACAAATAGATAAAGAAACTGTCAAAATATCCCTATTTGTGGATAATATGATCCTATACTTTTAAGACCCAAAAAACTTTACCCAAAAGCTCCCAGATACCACAAACAGCTATAGCAAGGTGGCAGAATACAAAATCAACTTGCAAAATCATTAGCTTTTCTATACACCAACAATGAGCAAACTGAGAAGGAATATATGGAAACAATTCCATTTACAATAGCCTCAAAAAAATCAAATACCTAGGAGTAAACTTAACAAAGGATGTCAATGACCTCTACAAGGAGAACTACAAACCCCTGAAGAAAGAGATCTAGGAAGGCTACAGAAGATGAAAAGATCTCCCGTGCTCACAAAGTGGTAGAATCAACATAGTAAAAATGGCTAAACTACCAAAAGTAATTTACATGTTAAATGCAATTCCGTACATATTTAATGCAATTCCCTTCAAAATCCCAATGACTTTCATCACAGATTGAAAAATCTACCCTAAAGTTCATTTGGAAACACAAGTGACCTCAAATAGCCAAGGCAATACTCAGCAAAAAGAGTAATTCTGGAGGTATCACAATACCCAACTACAAACTATATTATAAAGCAATAGCAATGAAAACAGCATGGTACTGGCACAAAAACAAACATGAAGACCAGTGGAACAGAATACAGGCTCTGGATGTGAATCCACACAACTATACCAACCTTATTTTTGACAGAGTTGCCAAAAATATACAATGAAGAAACAACAGCCTCATCAACAAATGGTGCTGGGAAAAGTGGTTATCTGTCTGCAAGAAACTGAAACTAGATCCATGTTTATCACCTTGTATTAGTATCAACCTAAAATGGATTAAAGACTTTACTATCAGACCCAAAATTTTGTAGTATAGGAAGGAGCAGGAAACACTCTGGAAGTAATAGGTATAGGCAAGGACTTTCTCAATAGAACCCCAGCAGCCCAGCAACTAAGAGCAAGAATGGACAAATGGGACTTCATAAAATTAAAAAGCTTCTGTACAACAAAAGAAAGGGTCTCTAAGCTGAAGAGACCACCCATAGAGTGGGGGAAAATATTTGCCAGCTATACATCAGACAAAGGACTGATAACTAGAATACACATGGATCTGAAGAAAATAAATGCTCCCAAAATCAATGAACCAATAAAGAAATGGGCAACTGAATTAAACAAAACTTTCTCAAAAGAAGAAATTCAAATGGCCAAAAAACACATGAAAAAATGCTCACCATCTCTAGCCACAAAGGAAATGCTAACCAAAACCACACTAAGATTCCACCTCACCCATGTTAGAATAGCCATCATCAAAAACACCACCAACAACAGGTGTTGGTGAGGATTAGGAGAAAAAGGAACCTTCATACACTGCTGATGGGAATGCAAGCTGGTGCAACCATTCTGGAAAAAAAATTTGGAGGCTTCTTAAAAATCTAAACATAGATCTGCCATATGATCCAGCAATCCCACTCTTGGGGATATACCCAAAAGACTGTGACACAGGTTACTCCAGAGGCACCTGCACACCCATATTTATTGCAGCACTATTCACAATAGCCAAGTTACAGAAACAATCAAGATGCCCCACTACTGATGAATGGTATTTATACACAATGGAGTTTTACTCAGCCATGAAGAAGAATGAAATCTTATCATTCTCAAGTAAATGGATGGAACTGCAGAACATCATTCTGAGGGCGGTTAGAAGGCCAAAAATTATATATTCTCCCTCATATGCGGACTTTAGATCTAGAGCAAATGCATCAGTGTGGTTGGACTTGGGTCACCTGATAAGGGAAAAGCACATATGGGAGGTATGGAGATAGGTTGAAAACCCAAAACATGAAAGCGTTTGATGTCCCCACTCCAGAGGAACTAATGCAGAAACCTTAAAGTGACAGAGGTCAACACGAGAAGGGGATCAGGAACTAGTGTAAAGATCAGTTAGAGATGAATCATCTTGGGTTGTAACACATTTGTACATGGAAGCAATGTTAGGAATCTCTCTGTATAGCTAATCTTAACTAGCAAAAGAGCTTTGCCTTTCTTATTATGCTTGTGTCTTCTCTTCAACAAAATTAGAGATAAGGACAGAACAGGTTCTGCCTGGAAGTGAGGGGGTTGGGGGTAGAGGGTGGGTGCTGGTCACAGAGGGGAGAAATGACCCCAACAATGTATGTGAATAAATGAATTAAAAAAATAGTATGTAGTGAAAAAAAAAGTGGACAGAGACATGGAAGTACAGAATGGAGTTGAGGGGCTACCTCTCAACTCTCCAACTTGTAAACTGGAGCTTACAAGTACCTCACTCCTCACTACATATATGCTCTGGATTTGTTGAAATAGGTGCTTCAAAGTACACTGATAATATTGGTCTTTCTTGAAAACTGAAGAAATCTCTATTTCTGGAAACTTAAAACATTGTCTCATGTTAGGATGATTTATCAAAATTGATCTGATGAGTAACAAGAGAAAGGCAGAAGCATTTAAAAAAATGAAAACTGAGCTACAGGTTTAACTTGCAGGTAACATTGGGTGAGCTTGCTATTTTCCATCAAAGAATCAAGGAACAAATTTATTTTAACCTTTAACAGTACAGCTGAAGACATTCAACAGTCCCAAATCTTCAACTCATAATTTTAAACCTCATTTGAAAAAAAAGTTAGAGTAGTCTTACATTTGTGGAACATTATTTTACAGTTTGCAGCACAGGTTTATATTCTCGGCTCTTCCTCAGAAGAAGTCCAAACTAGCAAGTATTTCCATTCCCTTTTTTCCAAGATTCTTTAAATTTCTACAGCTTTGTTTCACCCTTTTCTAACACAATAAATTATTTCTCAATAAATGTTTAGATAAAATATCATGCACCTTGATAAAGAAAATTTAAATTTCAGATAAAAAACAATGCTATGTTAAACAAGAGATGGTAGTGGGAATGTAATTTACAATTTTTTAATACCATGAAGAGTGTCCACAGAGGGCTGGTAGACTGCCTCAAGTAGAGCAACTTTCTAGCAAAGTTGAGGCCCTGAGTTTAAACCCCAGTACTGCCAAAAAATCGACAACAACACAAAAGAATATCCGCAGGACAGACTGCAGCTTGGCATTAATGAGGACCTTTTCTTCAGTTCATGGACCAAATGCTGTTCTTGAGACTGAGACATAAGTATAGAGCTTATATTAACTTTTTCCCCATATTCACTGAATATAAAAATACTTAGATAATTTTACATTGACTCCACCTGCTAAGGGTGTCCTATCTTTTTTACATTTCATTTTAAGATAAAAATTTTATTCTTATAAAATATTTGGAGTGAAAATAATTCTTCACATGTATGGAATTATCACTATGAAATCCCCTCATATTAGTAATGCATGCTAATTCAAAAATAAAATACAGAAAAAGAAATAATTCTTTAGAGCAGGGAACTATTATTACTGTGAAACAGTAACTGAAGTTATAAAATGCTTTCTTGAAGTATAAACTATATTTTATGATTAAAATGTTAATCACATAATTAAGAAATTATGTTGTGCAAATAAATTCTATACTCCCTAATATATTTATTCTCAATATATTGTATTCTCTGTTATATAAAAATTGTATAATATTCTGTTTCTAAGTTCTGAGGAGTTTTTTTGAAAGTGCTGGGAATTGAACCCGGGACTGTGTGCATGCTAGGCAAGTACTCTACCACTGAGCTGCACTCTCAGCCATTGTTTTTTTTAAGGCAAGTTTCCATTATGTAACTTAGACTGATCTCAACCTGGCAATCCTCTGGCCTCCATCTCCCAAGTTCTGGAATTACAAGCATACACCACCACACTCAGCCAAATTTTATATATCCCTTTATCATTTGTTAGTTTCTGTTCTCTTTTGTAGGGAGAGTCACTCTTTACCACTAAAGACATGTGCATATATCAGTAGCTAATTAAATCTTAGACTGTAACTGAAACAAAAGGCAGAGCTGCTGTGTGAAGTTTTTTTATATTTACACAAAATGTTATAATGGTATGATTTTATTTGAAGGTAGACTTGTTAAGTTAAAAGTATGTGTAATAAACCCAACAGCAATCACATTAAAGATGAAGAGGTTTAGCTAATAAACTAAAAGTGAATATAAAACAGGATACCAAAGGATTAATCAATCAAGACTAAAGAAGAAAATAAGAGTAGAAGAATTAAAATATAGCACATATATATAAAACAAATGGCAAGATGGTAGTCTTGCCCCTTACTATATCAATAATTACAATGAATGTAAATTGTCTAACATTTCAGTTATAAATCAGAGATTGACTTTCACTTTCCAGTCCAGCATTTTGGGATCCTAGAAGTCATCACTCTGTCCTAACAACAAGTAAAAAACTGAACAACAACTCTTCTCAAATCAGTCAGGGAATTGAGGTTGTAGGAAAAACTGCTGCCCCCCAAGTTAAAGGGACAGACTAACAGATGCCAAGAATTACCCCTGACCAAAGCAGAACTCTCCTTGAGAACCAGTACTGTGTGGGAAGATCTGAAATGTAATTTAGAAATTGTTAAAGACCCAAATAACTCAGCCTTGGAGAAGAAGTTATGAGGGAAACTAGAAAATATTTTGAACAATATGACAATGAAAACCTATCAAAATTTGTGGGGTACAGGTAAAGCGATGGTGCAGTTAAAGGAAAATGTGAACGCTGTAATTATATCAGGCATTCTGAAAACAAATAATCATAATATGTTAAAACAGGTTTTGTTATGATTGATGGGTTATTTACTTGGCAGGGGAGGGAGATGGGTGGGGCATAGTGGAGTACAACCTGTGGAGAGGGGGTGATATTTGGACTGGACATTGACAAATTGAGGCTCAGGGAGGAAGCAGCATGAAGAAGGGTGAGCTATACTGGCACCTGAAGGCTTCTTGATCAATAACTCATACCTGGCTTGGCTAAAGCAGATTTGTAAGGAAAAGCAACTGGAGCGGAGAACAAAGTTCAGCGTATCTGATTGTGAAGGGCTTCTAATGTCCTGTGTTTACATATAAGTAATGGCGTAAGTCAGAATTCCTTCTGTGAACACATTCCACAAAGTTCCCCTGCAGCAAAAAATGACTGAGACAAATGCAAACCAGTTCAATGTGAATCACAATTGTTTTAAAAGAGGAAGACACTTGACAAATACCCACATTAATAGAGGGTTTGTCATACCTATGCTAATGGTAACGTATTAACAAGTAGAAAAATCCTTGCAGTGGTTTGTCAGCTCTACCTCAGCTAGCCCCATTTACACCCCTCACAAAATCCACCTAGCACACAGTATAAAAATTAGCCCAGCTAAAAACACATTGTTGAAGTCTTAAGTTCATAACCAAAAGATTGTGATAAACAACAAAAACAAACCCCCAGCAACGTGTTGTCACTTAGAGGAATAGTTTTGCACCTAGAAGATGTAAAATGACTAAACACCTGTTGGTAGATGTTATTCACTGGGTTGAGGCTCTTTAATGGATCCGAACTCTTGAGAGAGTCCTTATTACTGACATTCCTGTAATATCAAAGTTAGGATTCAATTTCAACAGAATTTACCTTGGTCAGAAGTCATGAAGCAGTTTTATTTTTCCTAATCCACAATTAAGTTATAATAGCAGCAACTGGTTTTCAGGGCTGTTAATGTTACTCAGTTCCAGACCCAGAAGATTTGATAAGGTATAGAATTTTTCCCTCAAGACCAAAAATATAATTCTTGAAATGCCCTGAACTAGAAAACAGTATTGTCAACTGTTTCCAGGAAAGATAAAAGATCATTTAAAAGTAAGGAGATTATGGACAAAAGACATAGAAAATTAACCTGAAACCAACAGTGTAGAGAGTGTAACTTATAAACAAACCAAAGATGAAAAACATTTTATTATAATAAGATACTATGGCTTTCATTTTTCTAAAAAGACAGTACTAAATTATTTAACTCATACCTCAGATTTGTTCACTCGGATGTTTAAAGATGAGAAGATATCACATGCTTATTAAACTTTTAGTAGTGCTGAGGAAATAGCCTTAAATGTGCCTCAGTCTGTCACACAGGCAATCTGAGAGGCACTGTTGTCCATTCAATAACCAAGGGACCCTTTGTCATAAGTCCACATAAACTGCAAAGGGTATTTAATAGCTTTTTTTTTCCATTTTCTTTAGCCATAAACCTATCTCACACTAAGTCCTTTCTGTAAAATAAAAATGTTAATGTCTGCTTTTACAGAAATGCTGAGAAGATCAAATAGAAGAGAATGAATAATAAATGTAAAAGAACTTTGTACACTCCACAGCCCTACACAGAAGGCATTATTACAAAGCACCTGACATTTATAAAGTCTCTTTCAAAGTATTACCTGCTTAATATTCAATTCACAATCACTAACCAAAGCCTATGATATGTTTAGGCCCTTTATTAGACGCTGGGGATTTGAAAAACATAATCTCCTCCTTCAAGGAGTTAATAATCTTGCTTCTAGAACAATCAGATAATCTTGTCTGTGCTTGAGGATCATGCTAAGAAAACAGAAGGTTGTTGTGAAGAAATTGGAGTCTCGGAACTCTGGATATCTGTAGTCTTCCCTAAATACTTAATGGATATCTTGAAATTGTCCCATTTGGTCTGTCATTAGTCTTCTGATGGTAAAGAGGAAAGGTAATGGGTTTGGGATTTTTGGTTTTTGGTTTTTTTAACAGGAGAAAAGTAAGGTTTGAAAGGATAAACAACTTCATTCTGATTAAATGACTAGACCTTAGGCCCATTGTTTAAACAATGCTGAAGTGGCAACACTGGTCTTCAAAGACTGGCTTAGCATTGCACATTATAGTGTATCAGGTATTTGTAATAATGGAAGTGGAATGTAAAGTTTTATTGGAAATTAACCATTTCTTCCCAGCACGTATTTTGAAAGAAGAAATCATGATTCTTAGAAAATTATGTGTATCCATTATACATTTAGAATTCTATCAAAACCAGTGAAACAAAGTAAATAAGCTAGCTTGCATGTATATAGTTTACATAAATATTAGACTATCCAGTCTCAAACTTAATAGTTATTCTGAAAGGGCAAATTTCTATTTGTACATTATGGGAATGCCAAATAAACTGGTATTTACGTAACACTTAGCATGGCCACGCTACCCCATGGAGAATGTAAAAACACATGCATGCTGGATGACCTGGGTGAGTTTAGAAAAGAAGGAATTTTTATTGCCCTCTCCCCAGCTGTACTGCATACACATGTAAACACACATGCACTCTTACTCACACACAAACCTATAATGCAGTAGTAGCAACCTACACAGTGAGAGGTGACAGCAACCACTGCTCTGCTCCTTACGAAGGATTTTCTTGAGCATTTTTGAAGGATCTTCCAGAACTGTTTTAGGAAAGCTCCTCGGTCAGTAACCAGAGGTCAAAAACCTCTTCAGCATGGGAGTTTCATCAAAGTCAGAGTGTCACTTGTGAGGAAGACTGAGACAGAACAACATGCCTTTAGGAAACAAACTACCCTCCAGAAAACAATCTTACTGGCAACAATAAAGAAAGGAGGTAAATAAATTGTGTTCACCTATTAGATAAAATATTAAGCAGCCATTAAAAGCCAAGGTCCAATTAATATTCTGTGAGTCAAATCTCCTGATATATTGGGAATTTTTTAAAAACAGTCTATAAAATTGATAATCATGTATTTTAATATGCATTTATTAAGCATGTTTGTATAAAATGTTCATATATTTATATGTGAAAATTTGCATCATCTATTTAATGTTAGGATATTAAATACCATATTAAAATTATCATTGAATTTATTATACTTTAGAAGGAAAAAGATTCAAAAGAAATATACTTATGGTATATTTCTCATGGTAACCATCTCTTTTAGTGCTTCAGTATTTACTTCAGTGAATATTCTGTTTATATACACAATTTTAAATTTTCTTGTTAAAGATTCAAAATGGAAATATGTATTAACCTATGTTTCCTTCCAAGTCCCCATAAAAACAATATAATGTGCTTTGTTTTGTTCTATTTTTTTTTAAGGCATAAACCTGTAAGTGCAAAAATACAGGAGACAATGCTGGAGGTGAAAGATATGGATGAGTGACAATGCATTCTAAGAGAATATTCAAGCTTAAATCAAAGATGGCAACGAAAAAACAAGAAAGCAACATGATTTATTTGGTTTTTAGTTTTTTTTTAATTTTTATTTTTTTATTTTTCATATGTGCATACAAGGCTTGGGTCATTTCTCCCCCCTGCCCCCACCCCCTCCATTACTACCCACTCCGCCCCCTCCCTCTCCTCCCACCCCCTCGATACCCTCAGAAACTATTTTGCCCTTATCTAATTTTGTTGAAGAGAAAGAATAAGCAATAATAGGAAGGAACAAGGGTTTTTGCTGGTTGAGATAAGGATAGCTATACAGGGAGTTGATTCACATTAATTTCCTGTGCATGTGTGTTACTTTCTAGGTTAATTCTTTTTTTGATCTAACCTTTTCTCTAGTCCTGGTCCCATTCTCCTATTGACCTCAATTGCTTTTAAGGTATCTGCTTTAGTTTCTCTGTGTTGAGGGCAACAAATGCTAGCTAATTTTTTAGGTGTTTTACTTAAAGCAACATGATTTATTTGGTTTTTAGTTTTTTAAAAAACATTTTGCAGGGCTGGGGATTAAACTCGGGACCTTATACATGGTAGGCAAGAGCTCTAGTACTGAGCTATACCCACAACCAAGCAGCAGGATTTGAAGCAGAAAACCCAGGAAACCTCAGAAATTGATAATAATAGATGTAAGAAGTAGACAAATCCCTTACCACCATCCTTATTCCACACCCTCCAGATAGTCTGACACTATCTGTCCTCTACTCTGGTGGAAGATTTAGAGTTTATTCTCTGGAATAGGTAAAAAACAGGGTCTCAGCAATGGAGCTACTTAGAAGACGTGGATAATGTTGAAAACCAGAGAAGGAAAAGTTTGTAAAATGAAGATTAAGAATTACTCAGCCTTTTCTCCTGGGGCTCTTAAAATGTACTTACATCTTGAATGAAAGATAAAGTAATATTATTTCTAGAGAATTTGAGAAAACCAATAAAAGGATATAAAAATATTGATGTTAAGAGCTCCCTAAAGAAATAGACTAGCCTGTTTAAACTATAATGAAGTTGATGTGAAACTTGTGCCTAGAGTTTCCAGTCAGTCTTTTCTAGGGCCCTACTTGTAAAGAGAAGCAAGTAGTCAAGGGTTAACAAACTTCTGTAGGAATAAATGTGAGCAAGTAAGACATACTTTCTAATAGATAACCTAACTGGCTTCCTAAAGAAGATACAAATGTAATGAGACCAAAGATAAGTCTCTACTCCTTGGATAGTCAGCTCTAGCAGGAAGAATTGTTTGATTCTGGCTCAAGGTTTTTAAAAAACGTAAAGGTGGTGACAAGCATGTGGAGTAACCTGAACTCTATACCTTTAGTGAGAAGGGAAACTGATACAACCACTTTGGAAAATGGGTTGGTAGTATCTACCCAAGCTGACTTGTAAACACTATGATTGATTTAACACTTCTGCCCCTTGATAGGCATTCAACAGCAATGCATGCACATGTATGGCAAAAGGCATGGACTAGACTCTATTGCTCACAGGGACCCTGGGTGCAATCGTGCAATCTAGATATGATAAAATCGTCCAATCTAGATATGATAAAATGTCCATTAGTAGGAAAATGGGTTTTTAAAAACTAGAGTTTTTTATACAATAAAATACTAAAAGCAATTAAGCTGAATACATTACTGCAAAAAAAGACACTGATAAATCTCAGAAATATAATATTGCGTGAATGATATCAGACACAAAAATTATATTTGGTATATTCCCATTTATGTAAAATCATGTAGATGCAAGATTAACTTATTTAAGTCAAATGGTTGCCATAGTGGAAAATGAGTGAGGAATTTCTGGATGTTTCCAGGGTGCTAAAATGTTCTTTCCTCCGGTCTTCCTTCTTTCCTTCCTCCTTCCCTTCTTTCCTTCCTCCTTCCCTTCTTTCCTTCCTTCCTTCCTTGCTTCCTTCCCCCCTCCCTCTCTTCTTTCCTTCCTTCCTCCCCTTCCTTTTTTCTTTTTGTTTACTTTGGTGGTACTGGGGTTTGACCTCAGGGCTTCACATATTCTTGGCAAGTGCTCTACCACTTGTGCTATGCTCTAAAGACCATTTACACAAAATCCTCTATCTATGCCTCCTGCATAACTGGAATTACAAGTGCCTACTACCACATACAGCTTGTTGGTTGAGATGGGATGTCACTAACTTTTTGCCCAGCCTGGCCTCAAATTGCAATCCTCCTAATCTCCATCTCTTAAGTAGCTTGTATTATAGATGTACTACCATGACCAGTTCCTGAAATAGTCTATTTCTTGATCTGAGTAGTAGAACTGGTAACATCTGTACTCTTTGCAATTTTCTGAATACTGTATTTCAATAAAACATTCACTTAATAGTGTAGTGGCAAGTACTATGAAGAAAAGTAAATCAGGGCAAGGAAGTTGGAAAGGGACAGGATGGTATGGGAGTCAACAAATATTTTCTGTTAGGGGCCAGATATCAATTATTTCAGGTTATGCAAACCATACTTACCTCTGCTGTTGTAGCACAAAAACAGAAACAGACATACATACACCAATGAATGTAGCAATGTTCTGATAGTCATGTTTGAATTCATACAACTTTCTTGTGTTACAAACTATTATTCTGTTTTTGATTTTTAATTGCCATATAATAATTTTATAAAATTATAGGGTACAATGTGACGCCTCAGTACACGTATGCATTGTATCATGATCAAATCAGGGTAATTAGCATGTCTATCATTTCAAGCATTGGTCATTTCTTCTTGATGTATCATCCAAAACTCTTCCAGCAATTTTGAAATATACAATATGGAATTGCTAATTTTAATCACCTTACCGCACCAAAAACAGTAGAACTTATTCCTCCTACCTTACTGTAATTTTGTATCCCTGACCAACCCCTTCCCATCTCTTCCTTGCTCCTTCCTTCCCTAAACTCTGGTAGTTACTTCTCTACTCTCAACTTCTTTGAGATCAGACTTTTTAGATTCCATATATAAGTGAGAGTTGATGCAGTATTTGTCTTTCTGTGTCTGTCTTATTTCACATAATGCCTTCCAGTTCCATGAATAGTGCTGCAATAAACATGCGAATGAAGATGTCTTTTCAACACACTGATTTCATTGCCTTGTGTAAGACCTCCCTTTTTTCCACACCCTTGCCAACACTTGTTAGCTTCCATCTTTGATAACAGCCATTCTTACTGGGATGACTTGGATTATTCATGGTGGTTTTTGTTGGCACTTTCCAGATGATTAGTGATGTAGCATTTTCTTCACATACCTTCAGCCATTCGTATGTCTTCTTTTGGAAAGAAATGTGTATTTAGGTATCTTGCCCATTTTTAATCTTTTTTTTTTTTCTAGTGATTGGTTCCGATTCCTTGTTTATTCTAGATATTGGTGGCTTGTCAAATTATAATTTGCAAATATTTTCTCCCATTCTCTAAGTCATTTCTTCATTCTGTTGATTGTTTTCTTTGTTGTACAAAAGGCTTTTAGTTTCATGCAATCTCATTTGTCTACTTTTGCCTTTGTTGCCTTGTGCTTTTAGAGTCTTACCCAAAAATTACTTGTACATTCACATGTCATGGAGCATTTCTCTTACATTTTCTTTTATAGCTTCATAGTTTAAGGTCTTACATTAAGTCTTTAATCTATTTTGAGTTAGTTTTCATATATGGTAATAGATATATGTCATGTATTCAAGAAAGTGTCCTTTCCCCATTTTGTGTTCTAAGCAAATTTGTAGAATTAGCTACAGAAGTGTGGATTTATTTCCGGGTCTTCTGCTCTGTTCCATTGGCCCTTACGTCTGGTTTATGTCAATGCTCTTTTGGTCACTGTATCTTCAAGGCTATTTTGAAGTCAGGTAGTGTGATGCCTCCAGCTTTGTTCTTGTTCCTCAAGACTGCTTTAGCTATTCGGGGTCATTTGCTAAATGTTCTGTGGAGACTGCTTCAGAATATTTCTCCCAACCATTTGAAAATATAAAAACCATTCTAGCTCATAAACCATAAAAAACACAGGAAGTGGATCAATTTGACCTTGGCCATAGCTCTCAACCTCTGATGTACAAGACAGTCTAAGAAGGTAACTTCATGCAGAACCCTAAAAAATTGAGATAGAAAGTCATTTATTCATTTGGAGGAACATTTTCTTTGAGAGGGGATAGCAAGAGTTAAGAGCCTGTGGTGGAATCTTACTGCATGTTTTCTTTTTTTTTTTTTTTTTTTTTCATTTTTCTTTTATTATTCATATGTGCATACAAGGCTTGGTTTATTTCTCCCCCCTGCCCCCACCCCCTCCCTTACCACCCACTCCACCCCCTCCCGCTCCCCCCCTCAATACCCAGCAGAAACTATTTTGCCCTTATCTCTAATTTTGTTGTAGAGAGAGTATAAGCAATAATAGGAAGGAACAAGGGGTTTTGCTGGTTGAGATAAGGATAGCTATACAGGGCATTGACTCACATTGATTTCCTGTGCGTGGGTGTTACCTTCTAGGTTAATTCTTTTTAATCTAACCTTTTCTCTAGTTCCTGGTCTCCTTTTCCTATTGGCCTCAGTTGCTTTAAGGTATCTGCTTTAGTTTCTCTGCATTAAGGGCAACAAATGCTAGCTAGTTTTTTAGGTGTCTTACCTATCCTCACCCCTCCCTTGTGTGCTCTCGCTTTTATCATGTGCTCATAGTCCAATCCCCTTGTTGTGTTTGCCCTTGATCTAATGTCCACATATGAGGGAGAACATACGATTTTTGGTCTTTTGAGCCAGGCTAACCTCACTCAGAATGATGTTCTCCAATTCCATCCATTTACCAGCGAATGATAACATTTCGTTCTTCTTCATGGCTGCATAAAATTCCATTGTGTATAGATACCACATTTTCTTAATCCATTCGTCAGTGGTGGGGCATCTTGGCTGTTTCCATAACTTGGCTATTGTGAATAGTGCCGCAATAAACATGGGTGTGCAGGTGCCTCTGAAGTAACAGTCTTTTGGGTATATCCCCAAGAGTAGTATTGCTGGATCAAATGGTAGATCGATGTCCAGCTTTTTAAGTAGCCTCCAAATTTTTTTCAAGAGTGGTTGTACTAGTCTACATTCCCACCAACAGTGTAAGAGGGTTCCTTTTTCCCCGCATCCTCGCCAACACCTGTTGTTGGTGGTGTTGCTGATGATGGCTATTCTAACAGGGGTGAGGTGGAATCTTAGTGTGGTTTTAATTTGCATTTCCTTTATTGCTAGAGATGGTGAGCATTTTTTCATGTGTTTTCTGGCCATTTGAATTTCTTCTTTTGAGAAAGTTCTGTTTAGTTCACATGCCCATTTCTTTATTGGTTCATTAGTTTTGGGAGAATTTAGTTTTTTAAGTTCCCTGTATATTCTGGTTATCAGACCTTTGTCTGATGTATAGTTGGCAAATATTTTCTCCCACTCTGTGGGTGTTCTCTTCAGTTTAGAGACCATTTCTTTTGATGAACAGAAGCTTTTTAGTTTTATGAGGTCCCATTTATCTATGCTATCTCTTAGTTGCTGTGCTGCTGGGGTTTCATTGAGAAAGTTTTTACCTATACCTACTAACTCCAGAGTATTTCCTACTCTTTCTTGTATCAACTTAAGAGTTTGGGGTCTGATATTAAGATCCTTGATCCATTTTGAGTTAATCTTGGTATAGGGTGATATACATGGATCTAGTTTCAGTTTTTTGCAGACTGCTAACCAGTTTTCCCAGCAGTTTTTGTTGAAGAGGCTGCTATTTCTCCATCGTATATTTTTAGCTCCTTTGTCAAAGATAAGTTGCTCATAGTTGTGTGGCTTCAGATCTGGATCCTCTATTCTGTTCCACTGGTCTTCATGTCTGTTTTTGTGCCAGTACCATGCTGTTTTTATTGTTATTGCTTTGTAATATAGTTTGAAGTCAGGTATTGTGATACCTCCTGCATTGTTCTTTTGACTGAGTATTGCCTTGGCTATTCGTGGCCTCTTGTGTTTCCATATAAATTTCACAGTAGATTTTTCAATCGCTTTAATTAATGTCATTGGAATTTTGATGGGAATTGCATTAAACATGTAGATTACTTTGGGGAGTATCGACATTTTTACTATGTTGATTCTACCAATCCATGAGCATGGGAGATCTCTCCACTTTCTATAGTCTTCCTCAATCTCTTTCTTCAGAAGTGTATAGTTTTCCTTGTAGAGGTCTTTCACATCTTTTGTTAGGTTTACACCTAGGTATTTGATTTTGTTTGAGGCTATTGTAAATGGAATTGTTTTCATACATTCTTTTTCCGTTTGCTCATTGTTAGTGTATAGAAATGCTAATGATTTTTCTATGTTGATTTTATATCCTGCTACTTTGCTATAGCTATTGATGATGTCTAGAAGCTTCTGAGTAGAGTTTTTTGGGTCTTTAAGGTATAGGATCATGTCGTCTGCAAATAGGGATATTTTGACAGTTTCTTTACCTATTTGTATTCCTTTTATTCCTTCTTCTTGCCTAATTGCTCTGGCTAGGAATTCCAGTACTATGTTGAATAGGAGTGGAGATAGTGGGCATCCTTGTCTGGTTCCTGATTTTAGAGGGAACGGTTTTAATTTTTCTCCGTTAAGTATAATGCTGGCTGTAGGTTTGTCATATATAGCTTTTATAATGTTGAGGAACTTTCCTTCTATTCCTAGTTTTCTTAGAGCTTTTATCATGAAATGATGTTGGATCTTATCAAAGGCTTTTTCTGCATCTATTGAGATGATCAAGTGGTTTTTGTCTTTGCTTCTGTTAATGTGGTTTATTACGTTTATTGATTTTCGTATGTTGAACCACCCCTGCATCCCTGGGATGAAGCCTACCTGGTCGTGGTGGATAATCTTTTTGATGTGTTGCTGAATTCGGTTTGCCATTATTTTGTTGAGGATTTTTGCATCAATGTTCATTAAGGAGATTGGCCTATAGTTCTCCTTTTTGGAGGTGTCTTTGCCTGGTTTTGGGATAAGTGTAATACTGGCTTCATAAAATGTGTTTGGCAGTTTTCCTTCCCTTTCTATTTCATGGAACAGTTTAAGGAGGGTTGGTATCAGTTCTTCTTTAAAGGTCTGATAGAATTCAGCAGAGAATCCATCAGGTCCTGGACTTTTCTTTTTGGGGAGACTCTTGATTGCTGCTTCAATTTCATTTTGTGTTATAGGTCTATTCAGGTGATTAATTTCCTCTTGGTTCAGTTTTGGATGATCATATGTATCTAGAAATCTGTCCATTTCTTTTAGATTTTCAAATTTATTTGAATATAGGTTCTCAAAGTAGTCTCTGATGATTTCCTGGACTTCCATGGTGTTTGTTGTTATCTCCCCTTTTGCATTCCTGATTCTACTAATTTGGGTTTTTTCTCTCCTCATTTTAGTCAGGTTTGCCAGGGGTCTATCGATCTTGTTTATTTTTTCAAAGAACCAACTTTTTGTTTCATTAATTCTTTGTATGGTTTTTTTGGTTTCTATTTCGTTGATTTCAGCTCTTATTTTTATTATTTCTCTCCTTCTATTTGTTTTGGGATTTGCTTGTTCTTGTTTTTCTAGGAGTTTGAGATGTATCATTAGGTCATTGATTTGGGATCTTTCAATCTTTTTAATATATGCACTCATGGCTATAAACTTTCCTCTCAAGACTGCCTTAGCTGTGTCCCATAAGTTCCGGTAGGTTGTGTTTTCATTTTCATTGACTTCTAGGAACTTTTTAATTTCCTCTTTTATTGCATCGATGATCCATTCTTCATTAAGTAATGAGTTATTTAGTTTCCAGCTGTTTGCATGTTTTTTGTCTTTACTTTTGTTGTTGAGTTCTACTTTTACTGCATTGTGGTCAGATAGTATGCACGGTATTATTTCTATTTTCTTATATTTGCTGAGGCTTGCTTTGTGCCCTAGGATATGATCTATTTTGGAGAAGGTTCCATGGGCTGCTGAGAAGAATGTATATTGTGTAGAGGTTGGATGAAATGTTCTATAGACATCTACTAGGTCCACTTGATCTATTGCATATTTTAGATCTTGGATTTCTTTATTGAGTTTTTGTTTGGATGACCTATCTATTGATGATAATGGAGTGTTAAAGTCTCCCACAACCACTGTGTTGGCGTTTATATATGCTTTTAGGTCTTTTAGGGTATGTTTGATGAAATTGGGTGCGTTGACATTGGGTGCGTACAGATTGATGATTATTATTTCCTTTTGGTCTATTTCCCCTTTTATTAGTATGGAATGTCCTTCTTTGTCTCGTTTGATCAATGTAGGTTTGAAGTCTACTTTGTCAGAGATAAGTATTGCTACTCCTGCTTGTTTTCGGGGGCCATTAGCTTGGTAAATCTTCTTCCAGCCTTTCATCCTAAGCCTATGCTTATTTCTGTCGGTGAGATGAGTCTCCTGTAAGCAACAAATTGTTGGATCTTCTTTTTTAATCCATTTTGTCAAACGGTGTCTTTTGATGGGTGAATTAAGTCCATTGACATTAAGTGTTAGTACTGATAGGTATGTGGTGATTCCTGCCATTTAGTTATCTTAGTTGTTTGAAGGTTTGATTGTGTGTACCTAACTTGATGTTACTCTCTACTGTCTTGCTTTTTCTTATCCTGTGGTTTGGTGCTGCCTGCCTTTTCATGGTTAAGTTGGGTGTCACTTTCTGTGTGCAGGATCCCTTGCAGAATCTTTTGTAATGGTGGCTTTGTGTTCACATATTGTTTTAGTTTCTGCTTATCATGGAAGACTTTTATTGCTCCATCTATTTTGAATGATAGCTTTGCTGGGTAGAGTATCCTGGGGTTGAAGTTATTTTCATTCAGTGCCCGGAAGATCTCACCCCACGCTCTTCTTGCTTTTAATGTTTCTGTTGAGAAGTCTGCTGTGATTTTGATGGGTTTACCTTTGTATGTTACTTGTTTTTTCTCTCTTGCAGCCTTCAATATTCTTTCCTTAGTTTCTGAACTTGTTGTTTTAATGATGATATGTCGTGGAGTAGTTCTATTTTGATCTGGTCTGTTTGGTGTCCTGGAGGCCTCTTGCATTTGTATGGGAATATCTTTCTCTAGATTTGGGAAATTTTCCATTATTATTTTGTTGAATATATTACGCATTCCCTTCGCTTGCACCTCTTCTCCTTCTTCGATGCCCATGATTCTTAAGTTTGGTCTTTTGATGGAGTCGGTGAGTTCTTGCATTTTCTTTTCACAGGTCTTGAGTTGTTTAATTAATAGTTCTTCGGTTTTTCCTTTAATTACCATTTCATCTTCAAGTTCTGAGATTGTGTCTTCTGTTTGTTCTATTCTGCTGGATTGGCTTTCCGTTTTGTTTTGCAGTTCTGTTTCGTTCTTTTTTCTGAGGTTTTCCATATCCTGGCTGTTTTCTTCTTTATTGTTGTCTATTTTTGTCCTGAGTTCATTTATCCATTTATTCATTGTGTTCTCTCTTTCACTTTGGTGTTTATACAGTGCTTCTATGGTTTCCTTTATTTCTTCTTTTGCTTTTTCAAATTCTCTATTTTTATTGTCTTGGAATTTCTTGAGTGTCTCCTGTACATTTTGGTTGACCCTATCCAGTATCATCTCTATAAAATTCTCATTGAGTACCTGTAGTATGTCTTCTTTTAAATTATTCTTGTAGGCTTCATTGGGTCCTTTGGCATAGTTTATCTTCATTTTGTTGGAGTCTGGCTCTGAGTTTCTGTTCTCTTCATTCCCCTCTGGTTCCTGTACTAATTTTTTGCTGTGGGGAAACTGGTTTCCTTGTTTTTTCTGTCTTCCTGTCATTGTCCTTGGTGTTGTTACTGTCCCTGTACTGTGTGTAATTAAGTATTTTCTAGCTTGTAATAATAACAATGGTAATATTGAGAACGGAAGAGTGAGCTGAGATGGAAAGCAAGAAGTTAAAGAAAAGGGGAAAACAAATATACAGACAAGAGGGAGAAAGCAGAACAAGGTATCAGACAAGAGAGTTTCAAAGGTATAAACAGGGAGTGTTAGTGTACTAATCGACAGTAAGCTGAACAGACAATAGAGAGACAGAGAGAGGATTGAAAATCAAAGATAAAAAAAATAAAAAATAAGTATATGAAAGTAATATCTATTTATAAAAATGAATTAAAATAAAATGGAAAATAGGAAATTAAAAAAAAAAAAAAAAAACCAAAAAACTTCCAAGTTTATATGCAATGCAATTTCAGTCTTAATAATTTGGATGTCCGTCTTAATCTCCAGTCCTGGAGTTGGTGCCTCAGATGTTGTTCTGTAGTTGTCTCATCAAAGGGGATGCATAAAGTAGAACAAAACTACACTCACACACACACAGAAGAAAAAATAAAAAAAAAAGCCCCACCAAGTGTCCCCAGTTCAAATGCAATAGTTTCAGTAAGTTTTTCGGCTTGCAGGTGTAATTCAGTTGTTCTCTCATCAAAGGTAGGGAGAAAAAGAAAAAAAAGCGTCTGGAGGCAGTTCTGAGAGTGGTATCTGCAACTGTGGCTTGCCTGCCTGCTGCTCTCAGCCTGTAGCTGGAGGCGTTATTTATGCAGATCTCTGGGGTGAGCTAGCACTCACCTGGTCCCACAGGCTTTGTTTGCTCAGAGTTCTCCTGTGCGGGGGAGGGGAGCCTCTGCTACAGGCTTTTCCCTTTCCAAGCACTGGGAAAGGCGACACTGCCCCGCGTTGTCAGGCCTGCGTGTTTATTTACAGTTCACGTGGGAAGTGGGTCTTCCCTCCTCTCACAAGCGTCCCTGCTCCTGGTTGCTGGTGCGCCCCGCTCCCGCCAGAGCCTCTCCGGCCCGCCCGGCTTGTTTATTTACAGTCCCGGGAAGGATTCCCTTCCCCCAATCTTCAGCGCTCAGGGCGCCCCACCCTCTTTCCAGCGTGTCTTAACTGTTCTTATTGCTTAGTACTCAGTTTCTCTTTTTTTCCCGGGTGGAGGTCAGTCTGTCCAGGGGGCTATGCTGCTCTGGCCCAGGCTTGTCTGTGGGGGAACCACGGTACCGCGAAGCTCACCTGGTCCGCGTCTTCCCAAGCCGTATGGGCGCCGGCCACTGGCGGCCCGGGGGCCTCCTCGGTTCTCCGTTTAACGTGAAGTGGAGATTCTCTGCACCGGCTGGAAATGTGGAGGAGTCAAAGTTATGCCTTTTCTTGGTGATTATGCCTGCAAAGTGTGTCTCCAGCATCTCTCCAAGATTTCACTATAGGAGGCTCGCTTTCTGCTTCCTACCTCTAGCCGCCATCTTGGAATCTCTCTCTGTTTTCTTCTTTATTGTTGTCTATTTTTGTCCTGAGTTCATTTATCCATTTATTCATTGTGTTCTCTCTTTCATTTTGGTGTTTATACAGTGCTTCTCTGGTTTCCTTTATTTCTTCTTTTGCTTTTTCAAATTCTCTATTTTTATTGTCTTGGAATTTCTTGAGTGTCTCCTGTACATTTTGGTTGACCCTATCCAGTATCATCTCTATAAAATTCTCATTGAGTACCTGTAGTATGTCTTCTTTTAAATTATTCTTGTAGGCTTCATTGGGTCCTTTGGCATAGTTTATCTTCATTTTGTTGGAGTCTGGCTCTGAGTTTCTGTTCTCTTCATTCCCCTCTGGTTCCTGTACTAATTTTTTGCTGTGGGGAAACTGGTTTCCTTGTTTTTTCTGTCTTCCTGTCATTGTCCTTGGTGTTGTTACTGTCCCTGTACTGTGTGTAATTAAGTATTTTCTAGCTTGTAATAATAACAATGGTAATATTGAGAACGGAAGAGTGAGCTGAGATGGAAAGCAAGAAGTTAAAGAAAAGGGGAAAACAAATATACAGACAAGAGGGAGAAAGCAGAACAAGGTATCAGACAAGAGAGTTTCAAAGGTATAAACAGGGAGTGTTAGTGTACTAATCGACAGTAAGCTGAACAGACAATAGAGTGACAGAGAGAGGATTGAAAATCAAAGATAAAAAAATAAAAAATAAGTATATGAAAGTAATATCTATTTATAAAAATGAATTAAAATAAAATGGAAAAGAGAAAATTAAAAAAAACAAAAAAAACCAAAAAACCAAAAAACTTCCAAGTTTATATGCAATGCAATTTCAGTCTTAATAATTTGGATGTCCGTCTCAATCTCCAGTCCTGGAGTTGGTGCCTCAGATGTTGTTCTGTAGTTGTCTCATCAAAGGGGATGCATAAAGTAGAACAAAACTACACTCACACACACACAGAAGAAAAAAAAAAAAAGCCCCACCAAGTGTCCCCAGTTCAAATGCAATACAGTTTCAGTAAGTTTTTCGGCTTGCAGGTGTAATTCGGTTGTTCTCTCATCAAAGGTAGGGAGAAAAAGAAAAAAAAAGCGTCTGGAGGCAGTTCTGAGAGTGGTATCTGCAACTGTGGCTTGCCTGCCTGCTGCTCTCAGCCTGTAGCTGGCGGCGTTATTTATGCAGATCTCTGGGGTGAGCTAGCACTCACCTGGTCCCACAGGCTTTGTTTGCTCAGAGTTCTCCTGTGCAGCGGCCTCTGCTACAGGCTTTTCCCTTTCCAAGCACTGGGAAAGGCGACACTGCCCCACGTTGTCAGGCCTGGTCCGCGTCTTCCCAAGCCGTATGGGCGCCGGCCACTGGCGGCCCGGGGGCCTCCTCGGTTCTCCGTTTAACGTGAAGTGGAGATTCTCTGCGCCGGCTGGAGATGTGGAGGAGTCAAAGTTATGCCTTTTCTCGGTGATTATGCCTGCAAAGTGTGTCTCCAGCGTCTCTCCAAGATTTCACTATAGGAGGGTCGCTTTCTGCTTCCTACCTCTAGCCGCCATCTTGGAATCCTCTCAACTTTTCTTTTTCCTATGTGACCACCCAGAGTGGCTGAGCAAATGCAGGCCAAATACACAGACCATGGTGACCCTTTGCAAAAAGCCCACAAACTCCCTTGAGGAACCAAAGAACCCATCTGATGCTCCATCATCTTGGAATTTACTGCATGTTTTCAAGGAGCCTATGTGGCTAGAATAGAGTGAGCAAACAGAGAGTGGTAGCAGATGAGCAATCACAGAAAGTCTTCAAGAGAGAGGTTTTAGAAAAGTAACTCTGGCAGTCATGGGGCACACAGAATAGAGGAAAGAAATCCTTGAGGCAAAGACATAAACTAGAAGTCGTAAGAACTTTCCAGAGAAGAGAATACAAGAGATACAACTAGCATGTGAATGAGATATGGAGGATGAAAAAGTAGGGGATCACGCAAGCCTTTTTAAGTGTCAAATCCACCACTGCAGAGACACACTTCAAACTTGTTCATTTTAAGCATCATAAAATGAGACTGAAATAATAGAAGTCTTTTTATTTTTTCCATTCTTTTCTTATTTTTCTCTTCTTTAACCAGAAACTCCACACCAAACATCACTATTTATAATGATGAGGTTTATAATCTCCAGGTCGAAGAGACTGGCATCCAATACCGATAGTCATTTTTGAAGTGTGATAGTTATTCTAGCTCACTGAAGTATCTGCTCCTAGCTGAAAGACTGCCTTTAATCTCCAATCTGAAATGGGACATAACACCTGGCATTGTATTCAACTCATCTGGTTTTTCACTTAGCAACAACTCAACTTTTTATGGAACTTCAGCTATTGAATGTTGTTCTCTTACATATTGTTGCCTTTTTTATAAGTGCCATTAGATACTGAAAATGTCTGATGTGGCAAAACATAATAGGCAATGGGATAGGGTGAAAACAGAGGTGAAAAAGGTGATCACTGAAAGCCTCTATAAAATTTCCTGTTATTCCTTCACATCTTTTATATAGAAGATTTATCTTGGCCCTTTTGATCTATAGACTAGAAACATAAGAATTTTAATAGCACAAGCAATGCTGTATCAGGCATATCAAAAGTAATCTTGTATCCATTTTTTTATGGCTTTGCTTCATAGATCAGTAAAAGGGCAACATAGTTAGAGCAACCCACAGAGATAAGACAGAAGAAAATTAAAAATAGCTGAGTTTAGGTAAACAGAAATTAATTAAACTCTTAATTCAGATAATATTCACTGACTGCCTACCATGTATCAGACACTGCTTAAATTCTAAATTATATAGGTAAATAAGATAGTCTGTATCCTTCAGGACTATGTATCCGCTAGGAAACAGAAATATAAAACTAAGTAACTTCAGTAGTTTCAAAATAGAACGTATGGAATTGGGCATGATTAAATCTGGCCATTCATTCAAAGCTCCAACAGGTTACATTCACATTTCCAGTGTCATATAACTGATTAGTGATATACTCAAATTGGGTATAAAAGCAAGCCTAATGGCTTTCCCACCATGCAGAATTTTAATTTTTTTCCATTCTTATCATATATTAAGCAAACATTTACGTAACATCTACCATGACTAAGACACCATGAGAGTAGGCTAAGCAAATTTAGCATAAACTTATTTCCTTTAGTCATTAGTTCAAATAGGGAAAACCTGGTATTTACTCCTACTGACCTTATATTCAGTCTCTCTGATTTCAAATTTCAGTCCCTCTCTATGTTCCAGAACAGGGTGGGTAATGTAACTACCCTGTGGTTGTCAAATTCAACATAGGAGTCTATGTCACAGAGAGTGGTTAAGAAAACTGAAATTATATGGTGCTCAATAAATTTTAGCAATAATTATTGTTGTGAAATTATTTTTATTTATATATAGCAGAGCTCAGCATTTTGGTATGACTATGTTAACTAGGTATATGTATATGTATATGTATATGTATATGTATATGTATATGTATATGTATATGTATATGTATATGTATATGTATATATATAAGAGAGGCATAAAAATAGATGGCAAGTTAAGGACCAGAGTAGCATCTCATAATAGCAATAAGTATCTGTGACTAGCCAAACAATGTTGTTAGCCATTTTCCCAAAAGGCATTCTCCAATGTTGATTAAGTAAGTGTCAACAGCAAAAGGCTTTTCTAGAAGGAATTCTGAATAAGTTGCATGTTACCTGGTTCTATGAACATCAGGCCCATTTGTGTACTAATTAATTTTCACAAGGACCTTTCCTAAAAAGTGGTTGGTGCTATAGTCTTGGCAAATGCTTTTTAAAGTATTGTTAAAATTGGCATGCCAGGAATGGTCACATACACTGTAATCCCAGCTCAGGAGACTGAGGTGGGAGAATCATGAATTCAAAGACAGTCTAGGCTACATGGCATGACCCTGTCTTGGAAAGAAGGAAGAAATGAAAGGCAGACTGTGGGAGGTCCATGTATTCCCAAAAGGTGTCAATTAGCCAGGGGGGAAAATGCCCCTTTGTTGCAGGATATTCAAGCAGGGAAACAGGACAGCAAGGCTTTTCAGGATGCAATGTTTATTAGCATACTGGCAACAGCTCAGTGGATTCACATCCAAAGGCTGAGCCCCAAGAACAAAGGTGCCTTCCTTTATATACCCTTGCAAGCAGGTTACAGAAGCAAGAAGCAGTTTAACCCATATATGGTTATTTGTAATTTCATTGGCTACTTCACCTTCAATGCTATGTGACTGTTTTCAGGTACAGTTTCTTTAAGTCTCAGTTTCCTGACATGTCTTGCACTCCTTCCCAAAACATAATCCCCCCTTTGATGCTCAGATCCATCTAGAAACAAAGAGCATCATCCTGATTTAGGGGTTTGTATTTCCACAGCATCATTACATGGGTGGCTCTTTTCATTATGTAGTGGCCTACATAATGGTCCTGATAGAACAAAATACCAAGGAAACCAGACAGGATAACATCAAACAGGCTCCCAAGAGCCATCACCCCATCAGGGTCTTGAATCTGCCCAAGGCAGAGAACCAACCTCCAAACAGACTGTGTGGGTCTCACCCTTCCCACACCTGTATGGGTACATGTGCCATCTTTCTAATATCAGTAGCAATTTCCATTACTACTTGACCATTGTCATCTATGTGAAGATGGCAGTCTGATCAGTTGAATTTGCCACATACTCCCCCTTCCTCAGCTAAAACATAATCCAAGGCCAGGCAACTTTGAGGTACAATAGCTCACATTTGAGTCTGTTGCTTGGCCAGTAGCTCCAGGGCAGAGACAGTCTGATTGGTAATAATTTCTATGACTGCCTACAACCTAATGATTCTGTTGAGCATATAGATGGGGGTTTGGTAACCCCAGCTCCCACCCTATGACTAAGTAGCTGGTCCATAAGTCTCAATGATCCTCTGGGGAGGACATTTGTCTTTTCCCCATCTCTGTTGGTCTCCCACCTCAAAGTCCCTTTTTATTTTAGGCCCCAGAGTTTTCAAAAAGGGGAAACCCCAGCTGTTTCCCTTAGTAGTTGGGCAAGAGGAAAAATCCAGACTGGATAATTCCTATAGTACAGCTCCCCTTCCAAGTCCTAGGGAGTTTAGTATAAGCTCACTTCCCACATATTCAGAATAACCCATCTGGTGCCCTCTGTCACCCTGGTTCAGTATTATGAGGTTATCCCAATATTTGCCAATCTCAGGAATGCCTCAGAATGTGTTTGCTTTGCTGATAGAACAATTTAAGAGGCTGCCATTGGGTGGAGAATCATGACATTGGGGACTGTTTTCCTATGGGGGCAATGTCCAATACCATTTAGGCTCATCGGGCCACCATATTAGATTAGTCCCATTCTAAGAGAGTACCCTTTTACGAGGGGTACCCTTTTACTTTTCATATTCTGGCCCAATTCTTTTGATACATTCTTCCCCAATTACCTCTTATATGAAAGCCCAGGTATGAGGTCAGTTACTCTCTTATCTAGTTATAGATTGATTCCACAATAAAAGTTGGTAAGCATTTAAGCTGGTCCCTTCCCAAGGCCATTCCTCACTCATGAGGACACCTCTGCACACCCAGCATTTTGAGACATTTAGTTCTTTGGCAATTCTTTCCACTAGATCTACAAAAAGATTTTTTCCTATTGTTGGGAGGTCTAATCCTCTGCCTAATTTGCTTTTGATTTCATTATACAGTGGTCCAGTACTTTGATTGGCAGCCAGCCTTGGTCTGGGAGAGGGTACCTGTGACACTTTGTGTATTATCTCTCTATCAAGTTGTTTCTTAGCTAGGTCCTGGACTCCCCCAGCATCAGAACTTTCCTAATGTCCCATATAGGTCCAGAGACCCACTCTCCTCACTTTCCATTGCAAATGTAGCCTCGATTGTTCCCCTTATTCTGGGGTACACACTGGGACTTCCAGTATGGCTTACCTGCAACCTCGCAAACCTGAGAAGTATACAAGCTGATGTAACATCTGAACTGTTGGCGGATGTATGATACAAAGTATAGCTGCGCGGCAGTCCCAACAAAGCCTCTCTTATAACATTCAGTACATGGGGGAAACTCTGCAAAAGCCAACCCAAAGGTAAGAGTCCAAGTACGTAGAGGAGAGCAGGAGTGCATCCCACGTTCGAGGTTCCACCATGCATAGACTAGTCAGCTTCTAGAGTGACTAAAGCAAGCTGTTGTCCCATTGTTCTGGTCCCCTGTTGTTTCCCAGGAAGCATGGTTCTGCCAAGGAAGGGCTCAGGCATTCCGTAGGGTGATTTTGCACCATGAGGCTGGGTCAGGGATGCACTTCCACTTGAGAAGCTTACTTCTCTTGGCTATGGTGGATCCAGGGAGTAATTTCTGCTACCTTAACTGCAGTGGGGTAGACAAAATAGCAACAAAAGGGCCCCATCAGTGGGGTTTTAATAGCTGGACATTCCATTCCTTTACCCAGATAGCATCCCCTGGTTTGTAAGTGTGGGAGGGGGAGGGGGGGAGGGGAGCGGGTTGTCAGGATAATAGGAAGTCTCTCCCAGACTAGTCATTGATTCTCGAGAGAGTTGACCTGAGAGCCTGCATCTGTTGTCTCAAGGTGAGATCACCTATTTCTTTGAGGTCCCCTCATATACCCTTGATTAAGGGAGGTGAGCATATAAAAAGGACTTGAAAGGGTGAAAGCCCTGTCCACATTGTGAGGCTTGACCTGATCCTTAGCAATGCTATACGCAGTAACTGATCCCACTGTAGATAGGTCTCTTGACATAGTTTCCAAGCTGTAATTTTAGGGTCCAGCCACGCTGATTGGCTGAGAAAACTTTGAGGTCGGATGCCAAGGCAGTTCCAGAGATGGTGGGGTATCTTTTGAAGACGTTGGCAACTGAATCCAGGTTAGCTGCCCCTTTTCCCCAGTGTTGGGAAAGAAATACTGGAAGGAAAAAATAGGCTGGCTCTGTGGGGCTAGGTGGATGCAGAAAAATGCTTCCTTAAGTTCTAGGCAAATAAAAAACTTTGCCTCGGCTGGGGTAAGTCCTAAGAGCATGTAGGGATTCAGGACCATGGGGTGCAGTGACTGTGTTGCTGAATTTACCACCCAGGGGTAAATTTTTAGGCCTAAACAGCCCTAAAATCCTTGATTCCTGATGTTTGGACAGGTAATAAGAAGTGTTCCAGGATGACTGGCACAGTTGAAAGACCCCATACTTTAGGAGTCTGTCAAGATGTTTTTGAATCCCTATCTGGGCCTTGCCGGGAATGAAGTACTCCTTTTGGCTGTCCAGGGTGGCTCCTGACTTTAATTCCACCACTACTGGGGGCAGGTTTCAGGCCAACCATGGGGGGTTATCTTCAGCCCATATAACTGGAATCTTGAGGGAAACTCAGGAATCTCAGGAAGCCTTCCCTCAGGGGCATGGAGACATCATTCCTCTTCTTGTGCAACCATGAGAGTTAAAGCCTTTGTCTCAGGTCCTTTCAATTTTAAGACTGCCATGCCATCAGAATCAAAGGTTATCTGTGCCCTCAATTTACATAATAAGTCCCTGTCCATCAGGGCCACAGAGCAATTGGGGAGGTAGAGGTACAGTAGGCCTGGCTTCCTGTAGCCCAAATAAAAGTTGTATGCTTTTAGGAAAGGGGGCCCACTGGCTGGGTCGCAACTGAGTGTTCTGCACTTGCGTCCACCATGAGGTCAATGAGATTCCCCCCATCCTCATTCAGATGATAGGCTCCCAGGGGCCTAGTAAAATAGAGCCTGGTCTGTCCTCCTCCTCCTCCTAGCTTTCCAAGGATACTAGTCTGACAATCTTTTCCTCCCAGGGCCTGGCTTCCCCACAGGTGAGCTGACACTTTCCCTCAACAACAGCCTCTGCTGGTCTGGAGGGTCTTTAGAGAGTCCCTAGTCCATTGGGGACATTTGTTCTTCCAGCACCCATCTTGGCAACAATAGACACATTGATCTTGCCCTTAGTTCCTCTGTGGTGTGGGGGCCTTCTGGGAATATTGGTCTTTGACCACAGTGATTGCCCCTGCCTTTGCTTGAACCAGCCTGTCAGGGCCCACCTGGCCATTCAACAAGGGCTGCAGCAATGAGATCCACTTTCTTTTTCATCTTCCTGTCAGCCTCCCATTCTGCCTCCCGATCTCGACTGAAAAAAAACTCTTTGGCCACTTCCAAGAGCTTGCTGGTGTTCCTTCCAGTGAATCTCTCCAGTTTCTGCAATTTTCACTTTATATCCTCTTGGGTCTGGCCATGAAAAGTGTCATTAATCATCCACTGATTTTGAGCAGCTTCAGGGTCAAAAGGGGTGTACAAGTGGAAGGTCACCTACAAATGCTCATAAAACTGGCTGGGACTCTCATCTGGTCCTTGGAGGACTTCTGGTGTTTTGTTCATGTTCGTGGCCTTTTTCTCTCCTTCCTTCATGCCTCCTGATATTGTTCAAGCTGCTGGAAACCTTGGTGATCATTAGGGTCCAATGGGGGTCTTCCTCAGAGAACTGAGCCTGAGTATAGGCTTGGGCATTTAAGATGCCCACAGGGGCATGACCTTCCAACCACTTTAGAGCCACCAATATTATATGACACTGCTCTTTGGTATTAACTAGAGTCAGAAGAAGCTGTTGGCAGTCTGCCCAGGTGGGTTTATGAGTTTGGATGATGGATTGCACTAAATCAATCAGAGCTTGAGGTTTTTCTGTGAAGGAGGGAGTATGATGTTTCCAGTTTAGGAGGTCTACCCCCCCCCCTTGTATTTGACCATCCTGGTAATAATACTTTGGACCCTGAACCTCCTTTAGGGGCATCTGCATGGAAGTGGAAGCCTGAAGAGAAGAGTCCTTGCAGAGACTGGTTGGATGCCCCTGACTGAATGGGAGATGTGGGATGATAACTGGAGGACTTAGAGTGGGTATGGGGTCCATAGCACTCAAGGAGGTCAGGGGAGTTGAGACCCCAGAGGCTTATGGGCCAGATTTTACCAGCATGACTGTCCCTCGAGCCTCCCAATCCAATGTCAAAGGTGATGATGTGGAACTGGTTGCAGGAGCCAGGGGTGAATAAAGTGGTACATAGGGTGATAGTGTTTTCTCAGGCTTCTTGGGCAGTATAGGCTCCTTTGATTTATCCCTACACTTGGAAGTTGCAGCCACCCTAGCTACCATGGTCCTACAGGTTTCTCCCAGACACAGTCTTAGCCATGCAGGCTGGCTGAGAAATGCATCCTGCCAGCAATCAATGTAGGGATACTGACCTGGGTGCCCAGGCTCCCCTATAATTACCCTATAAACTTCATTGACTACAATTTTGTCTATCAACCCTTCCAGGGGCCACTGTACACCAAAAGTGGGTTGATCTAACTCACAAAGGGTCCTAAGCTTGTTAGGAGTTAACTTCATTCCATAGTCTCCATTACATTCCTTTTGAAAGTTTTTAAGCATACACTCCAAAGGGGTTCCCTTACACTGATTTCCACCCTTTTCTTCCCATTGCCACATGTCAAGACAGACACAGAGGGGCAGGGGTTTTTGAAGGAGAGGTAAGAGGTCCTCTTCTCCAACACACAGGAAGGAACAGTATGCGCCCTTTATCAGTGGTCTGCATGTGGTTGCCCAGCCAGGAACTGCACCTACACAGGGTCCTCACTCACTTCATAACCAGGCTATGTCTCAGACTCACACTCACACACACACTTCCACTCCACTCCCTTACCTGAAAGACAGGGATTCAGCCCAGATAGGGCTATTCAGGAGGTGATCAGGCTCCCCTTTTGCCTCCCAAAGGCAGGCCTATTATTTGAACCAGGTTCTTACCAGTCTGACAGGTGGAGTTACCAATTGGTTCCCAAGCCTTCTCCAGGTTCCTTTGTGCAACCAAGATAAGCGTTCCAGTGTGCCAGGAGAGGTGAGTCCCTCTGTTGGATCAACAGGTTCACTGACACCTGGAGGGACCCTCTCCTGACAAGCCATGGATGCTGAGTCTCAGTGACAAGGGGGAGAAAACACCATCTCCAAATCCCACATGAGCCCCCAGAAATGTTGTGGAATATTCAAGCAGGGAAACTGGACACAAAGGCTTTTCTGGAAGCAATGTTTATTAGCATGCTGGCAGCAGCTCAGTAGATTTACATCCAAAGGTTGAGCCCCAAAGACAAAGAGGCCTTGCCTTATATACCCTTACAAGCAGGTTACAGAAGTGAGAAGCAAAATTTAACCCATACATGGTTAAATTTTGGCTACTTCATCCTCAATGCTATGCAACCATTTTCAGGTTCAGTTTCTTTAAGTTTCAGTTTCCTGCCATGTCTTCCCCTCCTCCCCACTATACCTGTCCTTCCCAAGAAACATTTGCTCACAGTAGAGAAATACCTCTTCTTCAACATCCTTCCACACCAAAATGTCTGCCCTCTGGTTATAAAACCCAATTTCCAACCTGTCCCAGGGGACTAATGGTTTCTGGGACCCCCTGCTGTCTTTCCTTTCTCTTCTCTGCAAATAAAAGTTTTCTGATCTTTGCTGCTTGAGTCTGACTCTGACTTCTATTCAAGTGGACCAACAGACCCTTGCCACCACTTGAGCTTCCCAGCACCTCAGAAAGGGAGTTAGGGAAGGAGGGAATGGTCTATGCTACGAAGATGGAGGGATTATTTTAACTTTAGAAATTAAAATCTTTAAATAGGAGTCTTAGTAAAACTTCTTACTGTTGAACTTAAATATGAAGAAAATAATTGTATCAAATTAAGTGAGATGTGGATCAAATCTCAAAGACCAATAAAGACAGGATATAGGGCTGGCAGAATAGCTGAAGTGGTAGAGCATCTGCCTAGCAAGCATAAACCCCTGAGTTCAAACCTTTTGCGTTCAAAAGATAAATAAATTAAATAAAATAGATCATTGCTTTAAAATATTTTTTAAAAAGGACTAGATATAGACTTTCTTCCACATTTTTAAAAAGAAAAACAAGCTAATGTCAACAGACAAACATGACTGAGATTGCTTATTCTGTAATATCAGAATGTAATTACATTAGACCATGAAATATTCTCCTTACCCAACTTTTGCACATTCTCATGTATAATATCCATAAGTTTTTGAAACTGTTATGTTTACAAATGTGCTTTTCTCATTTTGTTTGCTTGCCTAGGTTTTTTTTCCCTGCATATTTTTATCGTGTGTGTGTGTGTGTGTGTGTGTGTGTGTGTGTATGTGTGTGTGTGTTTTGATAGTGAGTGGAACATAGCCAGAAACAATAAACTATTTTTGGAGAAGAATTCATTTTTAATTTAAATGTGGGCTTTATAGACAAGAATAAGAAGCTTTGATTGCAGCTAATTTCAGCAAATTAAAAAGAGCCTATGGGGAAAACTGAGTAGTAACAATGAAATGCAATCAAGTGTGCAACAATATTGATCTTCAAACACAAAGCTGAACAGATAATAAAATACAGTTGGAAAAGGCCATTCATTTTTATTATGAGGATAGCAGATGCTAGTTTAAGTACTAGAATAAAACAAAAATCCCATTGATTATTACAGCTGATTCTGACGACCTTGTATACACATAACTCTCCATAGTTTGTAAGAATTCGTTCATGTCCTCAGGCACCTTTATCTGAACAGAATCTCACACATTAAATATTTAGGTTTCAGTGAGTCAGGAAAAGGGAAGAAATCAAAGAGTTTCTGGGGATGTGTGCATGGAGCATTTGTCAGGCTGAAAACACAGAATATACACACACCCCTCTACTACCCTCTGTGAAGCATCTCTGGTCTCTGACTGACAAAATGTCTTCCAAGCAAATACTTTATAAATTAGACCAAAACGATAGCTTGAAATAAATGCTAGGGGTTTTGTTTTGGGGGGGTTCTGGTTTTTTGGGGGTGTACAGGGGATTGAACCCAGGGTCTCATGCATGGTAAGCAGGCACTAAACCATTGAGCTGTATCCCCAGCCTAATAAATGCTGCTGTAACTGTTAACTAAAAGTATTTTTTTTAGGATTAGTTCTTGCAGGATAGAAAAGATTGTTGACAGTTCTCTCTATAGATTCTTACATTTTAGAAGCAGGAATCTTTCAAGGAAACATGAAGGGTTCTAGAGTGATTGGGAATTGAGGGAGGATGGTTTTAAGAAGAAAATACTAAACCCATTGCTCTCCAAAATTTAAGTATTTACATTCCTTCCTTCAACAAAATTGTATCGAGTCTCAATAGAGACTAATCTATGAGGTAGTAAGACTAGAAGGGCTTGGCTGTTATTAGTGACACTACCCTTTTATCTTCTTAACTTATGTCTACTCTTGTTTTGACTCTTTTTCCTCTTATAACCCTTCATGAAAGGTGCAGAACAAGCATCATTTCTGCTAAGCCCCTCAATGTGTTGAACAGGTGTGCCTTTTGGAAAATATGTCCCCCAGTTAACTATACTCCCAGCACTAGCTGTCACAGAGTTACCATTCTGGGGAGTACAGAGAGGTATGACTAGGACTGATGGGGGTAGTTCCTGGATTTCTCCTAGTGGTTGATGGTTGATGATTGATCTCAGTTGAGGAGAGACAGAGAATATATAAGTAGATTTTAAAAACTAGATGATTTTGAAAATGTTAAATGCTGCAAAACCAATTAAAAAATGCAATACAAGGGAGTGGATCTTGCTTAGAGAGCTATCTCAGTTGACATAGATTCCTTCTCCAAAGACGAGCAATGCCCTGTATAGCTATCCTTATCTCAACCAGCAAAAACCCTTGTTCCTTCCTATTATTGCTTATACTCTCTCTACAACAAAATTAGAAATAAGGGCAAAATAGTTTCTGCTGGGTATTGGTGGGGGGAGAAGGAGGGGGCGGAGTGGGTGGTAAGGGAGGGGGTGGGGGCAGGGGGGAGAAATGAACCAAGCCTTGTATGCACATATGAATAATAAAAGAAAAATGAAAAAAAAAAAAAAACAAAGACGAGCAAAAGCCCTGAGGCCAGAAGAAGCTCAGTATATTTGAGGAAAAGGAAGAAAGCCAAGTGGCTGAGAATAACAAGCTTCTAAAGAGTGAGAAAGTTGTGATAGGACATGAGGTTGAAGATGAACACAACAACCAGAAGGAGAGACTACATAAGCCAGGGTACGGAGTTTAGATTGTATCCCAATTACCATAGGAAGTCATTGAAATCAATGGTTGCTTAAATACTTAATATGTTAAGTATTCAATTTTAATATTTTAACCAAATATTTTAACCAAAAGTTTAAGAGGCAGATGATAGACATGATTTACTTTTTACATAAATCAAATGTTCACCACTTATGTTTAGCATAAATAAATGTTTGCTGTAACAAAAAACTTCTTCCAAAATGGAAATACCTTTAGTTTTTCTTTCTTATAAAAATACTCAAGATTCTTTGACCACTAATCCTCCCAAGTAAATACATTTTCCTAACATTCTGTTTCTTTACAGCATCAATTATATTGTTACAAATTAACAATTTGAATAATTATCATTTTGTCCTTCCTTATGGACAGACTGTAAATGTTTGTGTGTGAAGATTGGATCTTTGAAAGCTCAGCACATTAACTGAAATGCCAGAAAATACTTTAATCAAGTAAATTAATGTACTTATATAAACTTTATTCATTTAATATAATGTGGATATTTCCCATAAAACTTTTCTGATCTATTCTTTTGCACAGCTATACTTCTTATTGTTTACTCATTAATGTGTTCAGAATTTCAAGAACAGAATTTTATTCTATATAAAAAGTATCCCATTTTGCTTAACTCTTTAATGCAGTGGACCTTACCATGTCCTTGGACTGTGCTATCTTAGCTCAATGTAAATAATATAATTTTTAATAGTCCCTCAAATGATATGTTGAAATCCTCACACAAGTACATCCACATGTGGCTTTATCTGCAAATAGTATCATTGCAGGTATAATTAATTAAAATGATATCAGACTGAAGGAAGGTGGGCCTTTAATAAAATGGTATTGAAGAAGAAGGAAGAGGCAATCTGAGGCAGATGGGCACATAGAAAATTCCACATGAACAGTGGAGCCACGTGCCTCAACCCAACCATGGTAAGCTGGGAGACAGGCCTCCAACAGATCCTACTTTAGCACAGTCAGAAGGAGCATGATTTTATCGGCACCTTGGACTTCTAACCTCTAGAACTGTGAGACGATGAATTTCTATTTTTCCAAACCACCCTTTGTGACAGCTCTGGGAACTACTAAATAATCAGAAAAGTTGGGCACCAGTCGTTCATGCCTGTAATCCAAGCTACTTGGGAGGCTGAGATCAAGAGATTGAAGTTTGAGGCCACCCCCTGCAAATAGTTAGTGAGACCCCATTTCCAAAATAACCAGAAAAAAATAAATTGGAGCCTCAAGTAGTAGAGTATCTACTTTGCAAGTACAAATTCCTGAGTCCAAACCTCAGTCCTACCAAAAATAATGTTAAAAAATAAACAATCAGAGAGTACTCAGTGCTAAGTTATACTTAGATTGTCTGAGCAGGAATTGCCCAGATCTGTCTGAATCATAACTAAAGAACATTATTGTAATATCATCATGCTATATTTCCAGTTACAGAGACAAGAAATACAGGGGTAATTGACCAGATTAACTAAAGTAGGTTCAGTTAAATTTGAATTTCAGAAAGTCATATAATGATTAGGACACACTTGCACTAAAAAAATTGTTTAATCTGAATTCAAATTTAACTGAATGTCCTAAATCTGGCAACTCTGAAAAGGGGACCACCAGGAAGTAAACATTCTCTTGGGGCATTAGAAAGGGGCAGGTGTCTGTCTTTAATTCTCCTGCGAATTTACTCTAATAGTTGATGCTTAACAGTAGTTGACTGAATAAAATGGAAGCAATAAATTCTAACTCTCCCTCAAGTCCAGTGATTACCTGTTTGGAAAAGCCAGGGGGTGGGGAGAAAGATGTCAGAGAATCGGAGAAACAAAAAGATTGATTTATAGAACAGTGCTGTAAAATTGTTGGCTAAAAACCCCTTGGAAATGTGGGCAGATGAAGGAAAATAAATCCTTTGTGACACTGTTTACTAATTCAATAGAAATACTATTTTAAAGCACCAGAGATTATAACTAAGAAAGTGGTAGAAGGGGGATACAAGAAACAAAATTTCCTTTCCAGAAGGAGCTTGTGAAAATTTTGAAGTAAAACACAGAAGTGAAAAATTGTTTTAAGAGCACTTAAACAAATCAAAGCAAAATTTCCTGGCATTAATTTAAGAGCAGATGAATATATTTAATCTCATTAGACGTTTGTGATAGAAAGAAGATGATGGAAAGGCTCAAATTCACAAAGACTACAAAAAAATAACACGCAAAAAGGAATCTGGCACACAGTAAGCTGAGAAACCCCAAGATAAATTAGCCTCAGGATAATTAATAGAAGATGTAAATTACCCCCCAAAAGAGTAAGACAAGGAAAATTAAGTTCTCAGGAGGAAAAATGCCAGTAACAGGGAAATGGAAAGCGGATAAGTTTGATAATGAGGTTGAAAGGCCTGAACAAGAATTTGATTGCAGAAACAGAATTACTTTCTAAATTGAAGGATTTGGTACCCAGAATTTAATTAATTGTGCAGTTTAGATCCAAATTTTGGTTAGAATAATTCCAAACAATAGTGATATGGAGAACTTCTTTATTAATGCAGGAACAAATCCAAGTGGTTATTCATGCTGGAGAAAGTTTGCTTAATACATGGCAGCTCCTGTTTCATGGCAGAGACACTTTTGTTTTCATAAAACATAGAGTCAAAAGTGCATTTTCTAGTGAGAACCAATGGGACCAAAACTGATGAATAAATCACATAAATCAATGAAAAGACATGTCAGGGAAAAAATGTAAATGATTCTAGAAGTGCTTACTATCAAAAATACCTTCAGATTCTGTGGTATGTTTAAGACATAGAGCCTTCACCAAAGGATACATTTGGACCACTGTGTACTCAAAGTGTGAGGACAGGGTCAAGATCAGCAGTGCACCTGTCAATACCAAATACATCCCAGATCATGCCACCAAAGACAAGGAGAATGCGTGGATTTGCATCAAGTTACATAAAAGAAGGAGAAAAAAAATAAAAAGTGGAAAGTCCAAGAAAAATAAATAAGTTTATAAAGAAAAGAAGAAACAGGGGTGGCTCACACAGGTAATCCCAACTACTTGGGGAGGCAGAGATAGGAGTGTGGCAGCTTGAGGGCAGTCCAGGCAAAAGTTAGTAAGATTTCATCTCAATAAATAAGCCAACATAATGTCACATGCCTGTTATCCTAGCAACTTGGGAGATGGAGGTAAGAGGGTCACAGTCAAAGGCTGTCCAGGCAAAAGGCACAAAATCCTATCTAAAAAAAAAAGTTTAAATGTCTGGGGTTGTGGCTCACCTGCGTTCAAACCCCAGTACTGCTACAAAAGAAGAAAGGCAGGGGAGACAAAGGGAGAGAAAGGAGGGGAAAGAGAGAGAAGGAAGAAAGGGAGGGAGGGATGGAGGGAGGGAGGGAAAGAAAGAGGAAGGAAGGAAGAAATGAAGGAAGGAAGGGAAGGAAAGAGAGAAGGAGGGAGGGAAAGAGAAGGGGAGGGAGGGAGGGAGACCAAGCTGCCTTTTTGAGGTCTGAATCATTCACCAGAGGTTCAAAGAAGCTGACTCCTGGTTGTCACTAGAAAGAGGAAAAGGAAAGGCAGAGACATGGACTATGTGGCCTTTCCTTACAGAAACAACACAGGGTAAGTATATCCCGAGTAGGCACACAAATGTGTTTTTTCTGTTTCTACTAGCAGTAGGTAGAAACAGCCTCTTCCCCTTGTCTTAAGATTCATGTTTGTTAAAGCTCCATAAACTTTTAAGGTTCTGAAAAAGGTAAATGTAAGTATTGGTATGAAAGTGTGAACACCTTGCAAGTCTAAGAGAGCAATCTTATCACAAGGTCATATATTTTAATATGCCTTTCAGGATTATACACTGCCATCAATGACACTTACCACAGAACTGAAAACAGACCACTGTCCCTTCCAGTAGTGGTTCAGCTAGTATGCATGACTGGCTGCTGTAGATGACATAAAAACTGAAAGCAGAGAAATAGGTCAAGTCTGCCTATTTTCAACCCCAAGGGCTAAAGTCTCTAATACTTAGTTAAACTTGATCAGAAACACAAGTCAGAAACAAACCAAACTTTAAGATAAAAAAAAATTGATTGAGTGCCATTCAGACATGAACTGTTTAAGAGTTCTGAGAAAGTCTAGAAACCAGCTTGGAGGATGTCAACATCTGCAAGTTTTCCTGCATGCTTAAAGGACATTGTCTGGAAATGTGGTGGAGACACTCTAATTTGAGGAAGTAACCTGAGCAAAGCATTTCCTTAGCACAAACAGTAAAATAAAAATAACTGAGTGAGAAATAAGTATTTGTGATGGGATTGGGGGTTATGTAATACATTGACATTAGTGCTCATTTATTTAGTGTGCCCCATACTTTTCCTTGGCTGTAGCATGGTGAAGAAGAGTAAACTCAAGTCTTTAGGGGACATGGGTAATGGCCTGGAGCATTCTATCTCAGGAACAAAGTTTTTTTCAATGTCTCGTGTTTTAATCTCAAAATGTCATGAGGTTTTCATTACATTGAATATTATATCCAAGATCAATTAAAATTATCATGAGATCACTAGTTACCAAGGAAATGCACAACAAAACCACACTGGAATAACACATTACATCTACTAGGATGGCTATAATCAGGGTATGGACAAAAAATGTTGGAGAGGATGTGGAAAAAGTGGAATCTTCAAACATTCAGGTATGAATATAAAGTTCTTCAGCTACTTTGGAAATAGTGTAACAATTCCACAAATAGCTAAATACAGAGTCACCATTGACTCAGAAATTCCACTGCTAGGTAGCTACTCAAGAGAAATGAAAAACATAAATCCATACAAAAACTTGTATGCACACATTCATAGCACATTATTCATAGCAACCAAAACCAGAAAAAACCCAAATGTCCATCGACTGATTTAATGGATGAATAAAATGTAGTAGCATATCCACACTGTGGAATACTCCTTGTCCATAAAAAAGAATGGAATATCACTGAATACCATGGCATGGATGACTCTTGAAAACATAACTCTGAGGGAAAGAACCAGCCGTGTATTATAGGATTCTGTTTATGTAAAATGTCTAGAACAGACAAACCTGTAGACAGAAAGTAGAGTAGTGTGGTAGCATAGGCTAGGTAGAACAGGTGATAGAGAGATGATGGAGAAAGGGTGCAAGAGTGTACAATGCTCTCAAACTGGTTGTGGTGAATCGGACAACTATGAATACAGTAAAAGTCATTAAATTTTATGCTTTAAATGGGCAAGTTGTGTGGTATGTGAATTAGCTCAATAAGGTTATTACAAAAATGAAAGGAATTTTTTAATTTTGTGCTTTTTTTCAGTTCTAAAGTAATACATACATAGTTTGACAAAGGTAACTAATTCAGTGTTTTCTAAAGAAAAACATGAAAGTTTACTATACACTCTTCCCTGATGTTATAAAAGTTAGCAATTTTGAATATAGTTTCCAGTGTTTTCCTACGCCCATTCCATAACAGACATATACTTATGCTATCTTTTTAAAGAAAATTAAGGATTACCAGTATTTCTGTAAGTTGGAAAATATTTTTGATTTCCTACCGTAGAGTCATACCCCTTCTCATTCTTTCAGTGAAGTTGATACTTCCTATACCACAGGCTCACAGCAGTGTGCTTAACCAAATGCGTGATCATTACTTTAGTTTAGTTTTCACTCTTCTCTGCTATGCAGAGCTGGAGTCTCCCAGCCCTATGGGTGTGAGTATGAAGGGCTAGAAGGAGGAATTTCTGATGGGGAATAGAGAAAAGTAGGATGAGTGGCAGCCTATCAGGCAGTGCCTCTCCCCTCTCCAGGTGCCAGGTGGTCCCCAAAATAGCTCCAGAGCCTCAGCAGGGCCATCACTGAGTTTGCTGCTGTTCTCCCACCCTGATGAGGCAGCAGAGCCTGCTCATGCTAGAAGCTGCCCTCCATTCTCTTCTGTCTGTAATGCTAAGCCCCCTTCCATGTAGAGCTGCCATCTACTCAGACCCAAAAGACATCTGCCTGCGAGGCTTCCATAAATTATTGTAGAAGTTTGACACATGTACCTCTCTCCCTCCGACTTCCACAGTACCTGTAGAACTCAGGCAAGAGAGAGTGCAAACCCAAGTCAGTGGGCCAGTGTCTCAGTAACCAAGTCCCCTCCATTATAGTTAACTCCTATCTAGTATACTGTTTTAGTGATTCACAGCGTATACAAAGAGGCATGCAGGAGACTTCAGGAGTGATTATATTTTTACTTTCAAGGTCACTGAGTTAATCAATGTTAGAATCAGGGTGGTGACACAGATGCCTCCTTTCATGTGTAATGTACTTCTCACTCCAATGGCAAACTTCTGGTATGCATTAGACAGTAGTCCAAAGAGATTACTGAAGATGTTTTAGGTACACTTTAGTATAACAATTTTAATAGAGGAAGTGAAGGAGGCATTATTGCAACACCCTCAGCCATTTTTAATAGTTCATGTTTCATCTTAGTATATCCATTTTGTGAGCAGTCTATATTTAATAAAATAAAGTACTTGGTTTACACTGGTTCATATTTTTCATTTCATGTAAGTTCCCCTCTTGCAGATATGATAAACTATCTTCAAGATTCAGATAGCATTGCAACTATAACTTTTTAAAACCTAAGTTTTTGCTGAAGCCAGAACATAAAAAACACATTGGAAAGATAGAGAACCTAGCCATTTAATCACCCAGATTATCAGCACTTCTATAAAAAGGTTTTAAATGGCAAGAAGATCAAATGTTAAGTGTGGATAGTAATTACTTGCCTTTATCTCTTGTGCCAGGTTTCAAACCTCACCATATGGGTGTTTGTGCAAGATTAAATAGCTATTCAAGTGTGTAATGAGGTATGGGTACTAAAGTGAACCAAAAGATATAGCATGGAATAGGTCAAGGTAGATCAACTGTGCAGAAATGGAATATGAAAGGGTGATTGATGGATCTTCATGATTCCAATAATACACAGATTTTGAGAGCCATTTAACAAAATAAAGAAAACTCTTCCTTTTTCATTTATTTTTGTAGGTAGTAAAATATCTATTTTTTGGAACAAAAAAATAGACTGTCCTCCATAAATATTCATTAGAAATAGTGTGAATGAATACTTGATTTGCTCCTGACAGCCCAGATTAACCATTACTAATTAATATCTACCCCTTTTACTCTTAAAAATGTCCCAATTAGGTTGATAAATTATAGGATCACTCACCAGAAGCGACTTTTTTTTCCTTTGGCAGTACTGGAAGTTGAACTCGGGGTCTTATACTAACTTGAGCCACACCTCCAGCCCATTTTCTTTATTTTATTTTTCAGGGAGGGTCTTGCACTTCTGTCCAGGCTAGACGAAGACTGTGATTCTCCTACCTCCAGCTGGAATTATAGCACGTACCACTGCACCATCTTGTTTTTTAAGATAGGGTCTTGCTAATTTTTGCCAGAGTTGGTCTCAGACTAGGATTCTTTTATCTTTGTCTCTCAAGTAACTGAAATCACAGGTGCATGCAGCCATGGAGTGATTTTTGATAGTGTTATCAAAGTTAGTATAAAAAAAAAGAGGCATGACATTTGCCTCCACAGAAAGTCATTGAAGATGACATCTAGAAAAGATACTTCAGGAGAACAAAGAAAGACTTCTGGCTTATATTTAACCTTACACTGCAAGAGATGAGAGCAAAGGTTTGGAAAATCTGAGCTACATTCCGGGGAAAGTGATGGGATGTGTGCATGTGTGTGTGAGTAGATAGGGAAAGACAGAGAGAGAACCCCAACTCTTATCATTTGAAGCAGGAACTGCCCCCCACTTCACTCTGACCCTAAGACTATGTGGAATGGCAAGTATATCAAGACTTATTTTATTTTTTTTTTAGAACTTTTATACAGAATGCATACATACTTTCAGAATTCAATACAAAGAATTACACTGTAATAATAGCTGAAAGACTAATTTTAAATTGGAAAAACTCAATATGTCTTTGGATCAGAGTTTGAACTTTTTAGGAAAAACAGAAAAGACAAATGCATTAATGTATAAAATTTTTCATGATCTATTATTAAGTGGCAACAGCACATAACAAAACATAAAGCAAGATTCTAGTTCTTGAAGACATGTTCAATATTTTGACATGTTTTTGAAAAAGTCTGAGAGGCTATATACCAAGCAAGTTAATAATGGTGTTGTAAACTGGATAATTGTTCTTATTTGCACTAAATGTGATTATATGCTTAATGCTCTTCAGGGTGTGTGTGTGTGTTTGTGTGTGTGTGTGTGTGTGTCTTTCAATCACAACAGGGATTTCTTCTTCAGTGAGAATCCTGACATGAGAAAATATGCAGAGCTCAGCCAAACTTAGCAGCCCACCAGCCCCAGCCCAGTGCAAATAAAAAAAAAAATCAGTGGAAAGCTTCTGTTAGTCAAAGGTGATGAATACAGTGATCATAGTGACACAAAAAGATGTTTTTTCTTCATTATCTCTGCAATGAAAGACTTTCTTATATTGAGTACTTTGTAATAAAAAAATAGTGAAGCTGCACACCAACAAGCACAATATAAGCTTCTCATTTATCCTCTTCTTACCTCTCCTAATCTCCATCCCTAAAGAAAGTACTACCACCACCAATCCATAAAAAGATAAATGGTAGGCATCTCGGGGAGTGACTTGCTCTTGGCAGACTCTTGGACCATCATCTATCTCCAAATCATTATGGTTATGGCACAACTTTCCAACACAGGTCTCCTGGTAGAGCTCTGTTCCTGGCCTCAAGTTTCTGTCACACATTTTTGGTAGCCTTTCATCATCCTCGGTTTGCCTCAAAATAGAATCCTTTTCAGATTTCTGTGTCAATAGTTCTTAGAAAGGGAATTCTCCAGAGAAGGCCAGGTGAGAAGCAGTAGGCTCTGTGGTGTCAGGTTTTGCTTTTTTACCTTAAGGAAATCCAACACATATAGGCATGTATTAGTTATATAAACAGAACAAACAAAATAACCACTTTAGTAGAAAAATGATCTTGATCCTTGGACTTTATTAGACATCTTTCTAAGGAAACTCAGAAGGAAATGCTGGAAGAAGACACAGATGCTGGAGTGGAGAGTCCTTTTCATTCTCCAAAATGGGGAATGTATGCAGAAGAAAGACTCCACTGTAATTAAAGTCTCTAAGAAAGGAAGTATTGTGGTGCTATAACAATACATGCAGATGAAGAAAATGTAAAACTCAACACACTGAAGGTCAATGTGAAAAGGGAGATTAGCATAAATCTGTTAATTTGCCCAAATTCATTTATAAATTTAATACAACACCAGATAACATTCAAGTAGTGTTTTTTAATAGACATTGACAAAGTGATTGTGGAATTTATAGAGACTATGGTATCCTCAAGGATAAAATATGTGTGTGTGTGTGTGTAAGGAAAAAAAAAAAAAAGATAAATGGTAGAAAGTGATTCCCTGAGGTCTCTACCTCTAAGTCATGATCTTTATGGCAAAAAATAGATAAATACTATCAGATCTCTGTGGCCTTTCACTTTGTGCTTTGGATAGCAGCTGATGTTTATTTTAGTCTGCATTAGCACCTCAAGTTCATTTTAAAATCTGAACAAATCAAAACAACTTTCAAGCAGAATCAGCAAGTTTTAGTCCATCTTAATTCATAACATACTAAAAAATACTACTGGGTCATAGTGAAATAAAATTATTCAACATAAATCATTACATGATTAATTCAGTTTCAAATTAACTGAAAAGATAAACTAGTTGTAAAAACAAAGCCAACCAGTTCTTCTAAGTTATGGTTCACAGAAAAATCAACATGGCTTCATTTTATTAATCTTAGAATATCTTTACAGAGGGCTAATGCTATGAGGATAACTGGGTAGAGGTTGTTTGTTTGTAGTGCTCAAGGGAGGGGAAGGTAGGGCAATTTCAAGGCCAAATAAGAGGAAGGTGATTGCGATTAAGAAACAGAGATAATGAAATGTGTGCATTTCTCCCTAATCTCTCCTCAAAGAACCTCATTCAATCTCGTGGTTTTAAAGGCTTCTGCATGCTGTTGCCTATAACAATCAAATTTTTAATCTAACCCTGAAGAAGTCTTCAAAGGTCCAGACTTGAAATCCCACTGATTTCTTGAAATATCTCATATCATCTTGCATAATATTCCTAGTTTTTTTCTGGCAATCCTGCTTCAGTAAATGTCATGTCATTTACTTATTTACCTACTTGCTGAATAACCTCAGGAGTTGCAACCTTAAATCAAATATCCAAAATCCAATCTGTTATCATTTAAAATACACATGAAAATTAGTCCTAAATATGAAACAATGTGTCAAGTTCAAAAATCACTAAAAATGAATGGAAAAGATATTTACATGTCTTAACATACCATCAGATTCAATTTCTATAAACTACATTCCTGACCACCTCTTTTCACTGGGATGATCTTTCCTGGTAGGATATCTTTCTATGCAGATTAAGAGCTAGATAAAAAAGATATAAGAATCAAAGTCAATGTATAATGTTTTATACTAAAAAGAATCCCTAATATTTGGCACTGTATGTAATTTTAATGTTTGAGACCATTTGACCACTCCACCTATTATCTATAATTTATTATATGTAAGTACATAATTGATTTAGATGCATAGCTCTCAATACTATCTACACACCAAAAACTCACAAATGATATAATTTTTGAAAAAAAGTTTTACTTTTTGAGTTGTCCACTTGACATTTCTGCCAGAATATTTTAAAAGATATTTCAAAAGCAAGGGTTTAAAACTTAGTTCCTTACTTTCCCCCCAAACCTAAAGCTTTATCCATTTCAACTGGTGGAAAGTCCATTCTTCTCAGTGGTTCAGACTAAAGTTCCCTGGGATGATCCTTGACTCCATTTTTCTTAGTTCCCAAATTCAATCCATTATGAAACTCCATTTCACTGGAGTCCAAAATGTATTCAACCACTTAGTTCTACCACTAAATAGTGGAACTTAAACTTCTACCACTTATTTCTGCCTGCATTGGTGCTTCTTTTCCTTATCCCTGTAGCCTGTGCTCAATAAGGCCTAACTCGGATGTTGTCTTTTTCACTTAAAATAAAAGCCAAAGTCCATCCAAAGCCCACAAATGCTCTTCCTCTATTATTTGTTTGAATAAATCTTCTACTCCCCTACCTCTCAGTCTCATCAAACATGGCCAGCACATACTCTTCTCTGAGACTCCACACTGGCTCTTCTCACTGCCTACAACTTCCTTTCCTCTGTGTCTATTTAGCAAAATTCTCCTCCTTCACATTTTGGCACAAATAGCACCTTCTCAATGAGGCTCAACCTGGGCATTTTATTTTAAACCACAACTCATCCTACAGTCCCAATGGCTCTTGCCATAGTCTATTCTCCTGTAACACTTATCACTGATTATCAATTTACTTTTTAATTGTATTCATCTTTTTATTATTTTTCAAAATAATGTTCCCCTTAAACTGTGAGTTCCATGAGGACAGGGGTACACACAGTGGCCACCTATTAGTATTTATTTATTATTGTTACTTGTGACTTTCAGTGAAATCACACTAGATTAATGACAATATATGTATTAGTGCATGAAGATAGGGATTGTTCCTCATTTTTAGACTAAACTGCAGCTAACTGGTAATTCTGAAGGTATTACATTATTGTCTGCCTCACGCACCAACTAGCTTCTCCTAAACATATTCAAGAAACAAATTCACATTTTGTTAGTATATTTCAGTTTGACAGATTATGTGTTCAAATCTAAGTGCATTCTATGGTAATTTTTGGAGTCGTGAAGGTTTAAAAAGTAGATTATTTAGATGCCCCATTTGTGATCTCCTCTGCGGTCAGTGTCATCTTTCAAAAAGGACCTCTAAACATATCACACGTTTTTGCTAGCTTAAAACCTGCCTTGGCTCCTTTCTGTTCCAGGTCATCCTGAAGCTGATATTCCTTAATATGGCAAACAAAGCTCTACTTAAACACATTTCTACCTACTTTATAGACTCCTCTTTTGACATAATTTCCTCTCTCTAAAAACCTAAATTCAATCTGAATTCCCTGTTCTTTGTCTTGCATTTAGGCTTCAAATAGCTACTCCCTTTGGTAAATCACTTCCATGCTAATACCTACTCAGCCATTTGATCATATACTAAACTTTTACTTTCCTTCATCTCAAAACTGAGTGAATATGGTGCAAATACCATGTACACATATATGTAAAAGGAAAAATGGGACCTGGTGAAACTACTCTACAAATGGGGGGAGGGAGGATAAAGGAGAATGATGGAGGGAGTGAATTCAAGTATGATATATTTGATATATTGTAAGAACTTTTGTAAATGCCACAACGTACCCCCAGCACAATAATTAAAAGCCCTGGAAAAAGTTTTCTTTGGGTTCTCATAATTTCTTGCATTTATTCCTTCCTGATACTATTCCCTTCAACTACGTGTCTAACACAGTGTTGGGACATGGGAGGTTTTAAATAAACACTTGTTGACTACATAAATAAATCTTTCAAAAAAGAAGCTAGAAACTCTGAGCCTGCAATTTATCTCTCAGCAATTCTTTTTGTTTCACCATTCAACTGAGCTAAAATGTCATTGTATGAGAATGGTATAAAAATCCTTCTTTGCCCATAACAGAATAATTCTCTGAATAACATATACACTTGTTATGCAACTAGATGTTTTTATTATTGCTTTTGGAGGTGCTTCAGTAAAAAAGTAATTTACTATTGTAGGATAGCTGACATCTCATAGAAATAGTTGACAAATATTAAACTCAGAGATGATTTTGATTCTATGTTATGGATTTTCTGCTCCTTTATATACTACATTTGATTTCTTTATGAGCTTACTTTGCCTCATTTTTAGTCCTCAAATACAATGAGCAAGATAATGTAATGGCATAAGCATAGACTGTGTGACCTCTGTGTGAAGGAATTCCATTTCCACACAATGTATTTACAGGTCTTGGTAAAAGATGAAACTGCTCTCCTACTCATTCCTCTTAGTTATTAACTAACAAAGAAATAACTGATGGTGTATAATTTTTTTACTGAATGGCTTTTTCTTTCATTTCTATTCATGTCTTCTGATCTAATTAGTATAATTAGCCTTGGACACACAATAAATAAAGCAAGTAACAAAAAAAGCCCACAAAATTCCATCTCAATAGCCTGCCTTTCTTTCATAGACTCTATGGATCTAAGTTTTCAGATGTCTTCGTAGCTCATAACCTTTAATCCTAACATCAATCTCAGTGTTCTATTCAATTATAGCTGTTGTCTATTGAGAAGCAGTGAAGGTTTGAGAGAATTTGTGAGAACATGGAATTTGCCCCATTCATTTTCATTAGTAAACTCAGGAGACACAAATTTCACTAAAATTGCCAAGAGTGCTCCTGCTGTGTCTGGATGATGTATTATTAGACATCATATTTCTTTTTAAAATATGCTTAAAAGAATGCAAGAAAATCATGTGATTGTTTTGCCTGAAATATTACATAGTTTTATTGCTGGAATATGGAAGTCGCTGACTAGGATATTGATAGTCTAAGACAAAAGGCTTTGCATGGCAGGAGGGATAGGAAGCAAATAGCAAGATGCATAGCTAACACAGTTCCTGCAAAGGTGAGAGCAAGGAGAAAGTGGATGTTTTTAAATGATAACTTGCCATCCACTCTGCCCCAAAAAGGAAAATGGCTATTATTTAGAAGTCAAGTGTGGGGCTGGAGGCATGGCTCCAGTGGTAGAGTGCCTGCTTTGCAAGCATCAGGCCCTAAGTGCAAACCCCTGTGCCACCAGAAAAAAAAAACGAGAGATTAAAAATCAAGTGGTAAAATTTTGAGACAATATCCCAGCATCAAAAGAAATTTTATAACTTATAAAAGCAACTGACAAAATCATTAGGCTCTGGAGCCAGACTCAGTGACCCATCCCTGTCCCTGAGAAGCTAATTTCCTAAGAACAATATTCAAGTCTTTCCACACTTGATCCATCTTACCTTTCACGGCTCATAACCCACAATGTCAATATGAATAGGGCAGCAGACCATGCCACACTGAGATCCACACATGAGGGACAGGAGTCCCAACTCCATTATACCTTAGGATCACCTCAGGAGTTTTTAAAAATTATGCCTAGACCAGGTCAGATTGATGAAGTCAGAATCTCCAGGAGCAGAGCTTTCCAGGAGGTTCTAATGAATCGGTTGTGCTGAGCCACTGTGCTCACCACCATGAACTAGTCGTGTGTCCTCTTTCAAAGACCCACTGGTCCTATTGCTTCCTCAATCTGCTTTTGTAAAAAGTTTTGTCATTGTTGTTGTAGTTGTTTTGGTTTTTCATTTTTGAATATTTTAGCACAGGGTCTCTCTGTGCTCCCCAAGTTGGTCTTAAACCCATGATCCTCTTGCCTCAAACTCCTGAGTGCAGACAGGATTATAGGATGTTACCATCAAGCCTAGCATTCATAAGGAGTGTTGACTTGGTCTCTGTAGGCTTAACTTCAACTCTGCTTTCATGAAAAAATCCCTACGTTCTTCCAACTTTTCCTAAAATCCACTCTAAAGTTAAGGTAGAGCAACTGAGAACAGGGTACCTAACCTGAGCTGTAGCAGCCTTCTGCAGAAATGCTTTTCTATGTTCCCCTCTGCCACCAGGTTCTTAGTGAGTGTCACTGTCATGCTTACCCATTTAACAACTTTTCTGCCGCCTGTGCAGGCATTTTCAAAAACATGGAGATTATTACAATTTTCACTTCTGGAGTAATTTTTTCTAACTCTTGATTTTTAAAGAAACATAACAACAGGGATTTTTTTTGTGTCTTGAGGTAAGTAGGAAGTATGCAACTGATCGTCTTTTCCCTTTATAGGAAAGCTACTATAAAAATTCACAGCCAGTTTATGACCCACTCATGGAAGAGGTACCAATTATAGATGTGTTTTCATATTATTTCCGGCTTTGTTTTGTATCTTCAATCCATCTGTGTTTTCATAACCCCCTTCCATATTGTAGCCATAACTTGTTCTATTTTGTATAATAGAATTGCTTGTATCTCCTCTTCTAATATTTTAGAGGACAAGGAGCATACCTTACTGATTTTGGTAAAACCATAGAAATTAGGATATAGAACTTGGTCAATAACTATCTATCATGCTGCTTGTTTGCTACTAATAATTCAGAGCTAATAAATCTGTGCTAGATTTCCAAATTTATCCTATGCCAACTGGAGACCTTACGCAACTTCATCTCTAGGCCTCCTTTTTCTAATTATAAAATAGGGATAACTGAAAACACTATTTGCCTCACAGATTAAACTGAAATAATAACTGCTAAATCACCCTTTCTCCTTTCTCCTCTTCCTCCTCCTCATCCTTCTGGGTTTTTCTTTTCTTTTCTTTCTTCCTTTGTGGTGCAGGAAAATGAACCCAGGGAATTGTAAGTGCTAGGCAAGTGATCCACCACTTGAGCCATGCCCCAATCCTTTTGCTTATAGTTTGTTTTTTAGATAGTCTTGTGCAAATTTTGCATTTCTCAGACCTTGATCCTACCACTATCACCCAAGTAGCTGGAGTTACAGGCATATGTCACCATACCTGACCCAATAACTTTCTAAATGAAAAAGTACACACACATATACACTGAGTCTAAGATCCTTAGATGACACTTGAGACCATGGTTGAAGAGGTAGCAGAGATGAGATTCATTCAAGGCCATAACCAGGATAAAACTTCTAGATCATATTCCAGGAATAATGAGATACCTCCAAAGAATTTTAAGCAGAGACATAGTAAAATCATATTTAAGAGTTTGAATTGCTGTGCATGGTGGCTCATTCCTATAATCCTAGCTACTTGGGAAAAGAAGAAAGGATTGCAATTTGAGACCACCCAAGACAAAAAAGTTAGGGAGAAGCTAACTCAAAAGAGAGCAAGCTAAGTGTGCTGGTAGACCTGTATTCCCAGCTATTTGGAAGGCACTGGTGGGAGGATCAAAGTCTGAGGCCAGCCCAGGCAAAAAAGCAGGAGACCCTATCTGAAAAATAACTAAAGCAGAAAGGGATGGGTAATGCTTCAAGTGGTAGAACACCTGCCTAGCAAGCAGGAGGTCCTGTGTTCAAATCACTCTAGTAAATTTTTTAAAAAGAGAGAGACTTTAAATGTGGACTCTGGCTTTCGCACTCCAAAAAGCATTGTGCAGAAGAGGATGATAACAGTGAAGGAAGCAAGATCTGTTGATAACCTATGGCACTCACAGATGGAAAAACATTATCTGCTTGAGGTGATCTTACATGATGGCACAGCCACAATGAGACATCAAAATACTTTCTTTGATATTATATGTGCTCCATTTATGTCTTTGAAATCACTTACTCTTTGTAAATAGTTAAGATATTTTCAAGCAAAATGGTTTATTCTTTGGCTGTATTTACTATATCAGCAGCCTTAGAAACTAAAATTGTTGTTACAGTCGAACTTCAACCTTTAAGAAGAAAGCATTGCAGGAGAGGAAAAGAGAATAATAGAGAGTGAATAAAATTGAAACACATTGCATCTGTGTATTAAGATGGTATATAAAATGCTCTGAAAGGTATTTAATAATGAGGGAGCAGGTGATGGAGAAAGAGTAAGTAATAGAGGGGGTTAACCTGATTAAATAAAGTATGATATATACATGTGTGAAATACCAATGTGAAACCCCTTTGAACAATCAATACACACTTCAAAAAATGAAGGTCAGAAAGGTAAAACAGGTCCTGTTTGGGAGTGGGTATCTAGGAAACGGGGAGGGTAAATGGAGAGAGTGAAGGAAGGTGAATATTGTGGATATGCTTTGTATATATACGTGAAAAATAAAACAATGAAACCTGCTGAAATTATTCTAAAAAGGGGAGTCGGGGAATGAGGGAGAAAATGGAAAGAGTGAATCTAATTAAGATACAGTGTAAGCACATACATAAATGTCACAATGAAAACTCCCTGAACAACTAATTATGCTAATAAAAATTGTGAAAAAACTAAAATAAATGGAAATAAAAGTACAACAACAAAAAAAAAGGAGAAGAAGAAAAACAAGGGCCAGGCATAGTGATGCAGGTCTATAATCCCAGTACTAAGGAGGCAGAGGCAGAAAGACTGTAAATTTAAGACCAGTCTGGGTTACATTGTTATATCCCCCATTCCCATAAAAAAAAAAAATGGAACTCCTAAAACTCCAGATTTAAAATTAAGAATTAAAAAATACTCAAAATCTCCCTCAACGAGGTCAATATTTACTGACCTTCAATTTCTCTTTGCAGCAATAAAATATTCCCTGCACTCTGCATGAGCTCAAATTACTTGCTCTGAGGTGCAGGCAAGATGACTAAGGTTGTAGGCTGAAGAGTTAGAGAACCATGATCCATGAAAAGCGTGATATCAAGGCAAAAGCACCAGAGACTTTCAAATCAATAACAGACAAGAGAGGGGTTGCATTCAACTATGACATGTTGTAAGAACTTTTGTAAATGTCACAACGTACCCCCAGTACAACAATAATAAAACCAACAACAACAAAAAATAAACCAAGAGAATCTAACAGTCCTCAGCCATGGCAAATCTCACTAAAATCCTGTGTAGGGGAAGTCCAGTGAATGCAATGAATGGTGGTGTAGTAACAAGAAGAGCAAATCTGGTATAGTAAAAAAAAACGGCTTTGACCAATCAGGGAAACCTGGGATCATTTGAGGCATTGTTAAATTCTATCTGAGGGGATTTTAGCAGTTAAAGTATGTACTTAAATTTTTCATCTACAGAATAAAACAACTGCTCTCTGTTGGGAGAATACAATCATGATTGTAAAGTGTCCAGCACAGCACCTGGCCCAGAGTTGACCTCATTTTGATTACAGATGTCACCACTGTAACAAGAACTATGTTCAGAAATTGATATAGAATGCCTCAAAAACTGTGTTATAAATTTATAATCTTTCCCTGTGATTTTCTAACCTCATTCTAAATCATGATCATAGTTCATTGAATATTGTCTATCCAGGGGCATAAAGTAACTCTGTGACAACACAGAAATGTATAGATAACTAAATAGCCAAGGCAAGAGAGAGGGAGGGGTGAGAGAGAAAGAGAGAGAGAGAGAAAGGAAGGAAGGAAAGAAGGAAGGAAGAAGGAGGAAGAAAGGAAGGAAGGAAGAAGGAAGGAAGGAAGGAGAAAAAGAAAAGGCAGGAAGAGAGGGACAGAGGGAGGAAAAATAAGAAAAGCAGGAAAACTGTGGTATATATACATATATACACAATGGAGTTTTATTTGGCCATAAAGAAAAATGAAATTATGTTGTATGCAACTAAATGGATGGAATTGGAGGACATCATGTTAAGTGAAGCAAACCAGATTCAGAAAGACAAAGGTGACATATTTTCTCTCATATGTGGAAGATAGGGTCAAAAGATAAATGTACACACAAAAAAAGATCTTAAACACATTTATATATAGAACATGTTTGTAATAGTGAAACTACTCTATGGAATTCAGAAGGAGAAGGGGAAAGGAAATGAGGATGATAGAGTCAACAATAGTGAAATACATTGCATCTGAGCATGGAGGACATAATGATATATACTGAAAGTTGTTGGATAATAGGGGTAGGAGGAAAAAGATAAGGGAGAGTATTGAAGGGCAGGGGTGAACTGACCAAAGTAAAGTATATTCACAGTTAGAATACATCTAGAAACCCCTTTGAACACTGACTTTGGAAGTAAAAATGCAATGCAAGACAGGACTGTAAAATAAGTACTGGTGTGGTGGAGGCGGGGGCGGGGGGACTTGTGGGTGGAAGGAAGGGAAATGGAGAAAATGAAGGTGAAGAAATACGGTTGATGGGCTTTGTATACATGTATGAACTAGAATGATAAAACCTCTCCCAACTGTGTTAAATGGGGTGTGGAGGAGGATGAGGGGGGAGAAACATTGGGGGCATCTGACCAACATATAATGCAAGGCTGTTGAGAATTATCACAGCAAATCCCCCCACACATTGAATATATGCTAATAAAAATGAAAAAATAAATAAAGAAAAACACTAATTCCCTTTGAAAATAATCCTTTTTCACTGCACATGCCAAACTTAATTCTTTTTAGTTGCTTTCCCTATGGATAAGAATTCTTTTCAGTGGCAAATGTTACATTTTTCTGATGACCCATACACCATTCTATAAGATAGCATTTGCTTATTGTTTCATAGTATTTGCTAACATTAAGAAAAAGCACAAAAATTTTATGAAAATTGGTCAGTATCTTCCAAAGGAAAGAAAGACAGCTGTCTCTTTATTATCACAATTATGACAGGTAGACATTTGCTTACCAGCAAGGAAAAGGAGGCTCTGTGCTGCATCCCACCCTGACCTTTCTAGAATCACAGCTTACGCTCATTCCACTAGTTCATCTGCATCACTCAATTCTTGAAAAGTATCACTCAAGGCACTTCCTATATATATGCTGATCAGAGACATAACACAATAGTGTTAAGAATGTTTCTTTTCAGTAGTCCTCTCTCTCTCTCTGTTTCTCTCTCTCTCTCTCCTAAATCCTTGCTTACATCAGCAAAGCATTCTCTGATCCCTTCTTAAATTTGTTCTAAAATCTTATCACCTTTACACAGGAAGCTGCTTGATTGTGTGAATGCCAAATATGACTATCACAAAGTCACTAGTTTCTGAGCTATAGATCTTAGCCTCCACATTAAACTACATTCGGGCTATGAGAACAGAAAAGATCTTGGAATGTGTGGATGGAGGCAGTACAGGTGAAATAAAGATCAAGAAAGAAATTACCAAATAACTGAGGTTAAATTCTTACTCCTTTAAAAAAAATCTCCTTTAGGCAATGACTAACTCTTATTTTCTCTCCAGAACACCCCGGTAAAGCAGTGCTTTAGCAATAATGAATAATGTTAGTGGCAGCTCCTGGAAGGAGATCACCCACAAAAGCACTGCTACCCTGCAAGTCCCTGCCAGAAAGGCTACAAAAGGGAAAGCCATATGTGCCAAGGACGTACCTATCAGCCAAGCATGGCGCTTCAAATCCTTACATACAGTCTCCTTTACTTGGGCCACACCTGGGTTTCTGTTTGGCCTTCTAAGAGTATAGGAGATAAGAAACTAAGAATGGGAAGATCCAGGTTTTTTCATATGATATTACACACAGAAGTTTGTAAGATGGAAAAGAATAAGAAATAAGAGGTATTTCAAAGCAGAGATCCCAACAAAACAAAAACAAAAGCCCTTCATGCTGAATGAGATAAGTCAAGCTCAAAAGGCCAAATATCACATGCTCTCATTCATTTGTGGAACCTAGACCTACAATGATGTCGATGATGATGATGATGATGATGATAGAAATAATGGGACATGAATATAAAAGAGGGACTGTCTGGGGGACCACCAGCAGGAGTGGGGGAAGGGGAAAGAGAAGGATACTGAGGGGTGAGAAGGATGGAAGTACACTTCATATATATGTTGTGAATATAGAACAATAAAACCCACCAAACACTGTTTGAGGAGAAATGAAATATAATGGAGGGGGTGAGCTTATTCAAGATAAACTGTACACATCTATGGAATTCCTACAGTGAAATTCCCTCATATTATTAATGTATGATAACTTAAAAATAAAATAAAGCTGGAGCTAGTGGCTCACACCTGTAATTCTAGCTACTCAGAAGGCAGAGATCAGGAGTATCACAGTTTAAGGCAAGCCCAGGTAGATAGTTCAAGAGACCCTATCCCAAAAATACACAACACAAAAAAGGGCTGGTAGAGTGGCTCAAATGGTAGCATATCTGCCTAACAAGTGTGAGATCCTGAGTTCAAACCCCAGTATCACCAGAATAAATTTTAAAAAAACAAAAAGCTTTTATCTTCTTGGTTGATTATACTCAAAGTCCAACTGAAGCCTAAGGAAAATCTTCATTTTCATTATAGTTTCAATTTGTATTTCCCTGACAGTGATGTTGAACAGTTTTTCATGTGCTTATCGGTCATTTGTATATCTTCTTTGATGGTTTATTCAAGTCCTTTGCCCATTTCTTAATTAGGTTGTTTGAGTCTCTTATTGTTAAATTGTAGGAGTTCTTTATATAATTCTGGATATCAATCTCTCATCAGATTATTACCTACAAGGTCCAAAGTGATTTAAAGGGAAGTCCTACCAACTGTTAATAATGGAACATTCCAATCTCATAAAAAAATTATTTCAGAGAATAGAAAAATGAGTACTCTGAAACTTATTTTATATACATTTTATCAGTCAGGGTTCAGTGAGAGAAACAAATTAACAGAAGATATACATTAAGAAATTTATCTCAAGGAATTCACTCATGTGATTCCTTGTAGGGTCTTACAAAGCGTATCTAAAATCCATAGGGCAGGCCATCAGAATGTAAAGCAAGAATTCTAGCATCGCTAGGCATAGATGCAATCTGAATTTTCTCAGGGAAGTCTCAGTTCTGATCTTAAAACCTTCCAACTGCTTATCCAGGATAATCTGAGATATTATACAATACTTAAGGGATAATTTCTCTTAAAATCAACCAAGTATGAACTTTGATCAATTATATCTACAACATAAGTCTGCTATAACTCCTACTTTAATGTTTAAACAACTGGAGACCAAGGTGATGCATAAAATCAACCATCACCAAAGTAATAATATTAATATGAAAACCAGGAAGAATCATTTTTAAATTACCAATTTCAGTCATAAATTCAGATTTGAAATCCCCCTCCAAAACTACAAAAACAACAGCAAAAATAACAAACAAAATCCAGTAATTTATAAAATGGAAAAAAAATACTATAAATATCTTTGGATGGGATCCTAGAACTTAAAAACAGTTAACCCCACATCTGTTTAAATTTTATTGGAAAGAATATATAACAGAATATCCTCCTAATGGAGTAATATACTCATTATATCTCTTTAAAATGTTTTGTAATCTGAATCATCTCTTGCTCCATAGTTCAAATTAATGAAACAACATTGAAGACAGAAAAATGGCATGTACAGTGCTGGTGGAGTGGCCCAAGTGGCAGAGCACCTGCCCTAACAAGGGTGAGACCCTGAGTTCAAGTCCCATTACCACCAAAAAAAGAAAAAAAAGAAAGAAAAAGAAATATGGCATGTGTAATGTGTCCCTTCGCATTATCCCTGCTTCTTCATGATGAGCCTTAGAATTGCCATCCAATGTTGGAATAGCTTTTGTTGATTCAGTTTACTAAGTAATACTTCATTCCACAAATTGCTGTGTGTTATACAACTTAATCTATGCAACAGCAATACAGAAATAATGTTTGTAGGACATTTTTCCTGGAATTTAAATGAAATTGGTGCTTTTATATTACTAATTGTATTAATCCTTTGCAGCATCAAAGTAAAAATCCATTTATTCATTGTAAGAAAACTCATAAACATGAATATCTGAACTAAAACATTCACCTACAAAACTAAATAAACAGGGGAAATGTTACAACAGCAATAATACTTAAAGAAATATGAACTCAAATAGTATTTGTGTTATTAATAGCTAAACTTACTATGGCCAAAGTGATATTTTAGTTGAAGAATTAGAATAAGAGGTATTCAAAAAAAGCAGAGCACATATTTTCCTAGAATATTAAAAAGTACTCATTCAAGACATGTTTATTGAATGATTATTTTGTGTTAAGGACTAAAAACAGCAAAGAGGATACAGTCCTCTTTTCAAGAATCTCACAAGCCTAATGATAACTTCAAGACCCACATAAAATATGTAATTATGCTGGGCACCTAATGGCTCATGCCTATAATCCTAGCTACTTGGGAGGCTGAGATCAGGAGGATCGTGGTTGGAGGCTAACCCAGGCCAACAGTTTGAGAGACCTCATATCCAAAACAACCAGAGCAAAATAGGCTGAAAGTGTGGCTCAAGCAATGGAGTGCCTGAGTATGCACAAAACCCTGAGTTTAAACCCCAGTACCATCAAAAAAAGAAAAAAAAACCTAATTACATGTAATTATGAGGTTATAAATGGTACAAAAGAAGTACATACAGGATACTGTAAGAAGTAGTCTTATAGAAAGCACAAGAATCTGTTACAATTTCTTAGAAGAAATGATGCCAAACCTGTATCTTGAACAGATACTGGTTAGCAAACTGAAGAGGCATTGGAAGACGTTCCACACAAAGGAATGGCTTGAAAATGAACAAAAACCCTGACATGGGGGGAAATTTCCCAAGGTGATCTCATTTCAGCAGTTTGCATATTTGTAGCTTTTTCCAAGAAAAAGCATTTAATCAAATAGATTTGGAAAATCAACAAACCTGTTTTGTTATGGTAGCAAATTACTCGTTTCTGAACTGTTTCACAGTAGTGTTGAGTTGGTCAGTTTTTCTCATTTCTCTGGTGAAGGTACTAAGCACCTGTAAAGTGTTATAGACACATGGTTTTCTTTAGTGGGCTGCTACTAGGCTCTTTCATTCCTCTGAGAACAGCCCTGCCTTCTCCCCATACTTTTATCATTCTCCGGGGAGCTGCCACATTTTCCACAATCCACATGCCTGGCCAGAACTGAAAGATAACAGTATGGGCAGCTGACTCAAATTAAACTAATTATAAAACCTCAAGCCTTGTTGAGTGGACACAAAGGTGGAAATTTATAATAAACTGTACCAAGAAAGCCGTTTTCCAGAATTTTTAGTTTAGAACCCAAAAATTCAAGCCAATCTCTTTCTAGTACTTCAGGCACTACTGTTTTTTCATAAGTATAGGAAAAACCTACAGAGAGAGAGAGAGAGGAAAAAAATAAAGCTTACAAGGATACAAGGACAGAGAAACATAAGAAAGAATGTCAGGGATCAGCTGCCTTCTGATGTCTGAAATCAGTTCCAGGAAGAAAATCAATAATCTTCCTATACCCCCATTTTTTAATTTAGCTAGTTTTATTTGTTTACTGTTTTAAATTTAACTAGCAGAAACCCAAGCACCTTTTTCAGATGCCCTAGCTGTTTGCCTTTCCTGCTCCCGTTATCCTCATATTGTGCAGCTACCACCCTCTTAACTAACAAGAGAAGAAAGGACTGAGATTTCCTAAGTCACATATAAGCAGATGTCAATTTATCACAACAATGATATTAATGTTAATAATAATTATAGCCTGCATGTGCTTACACGCAGGAACAGAATCAGTAAAGTAAGTGAAATTGGCCCAATTTCTCCTGCAAGTTACTTTCCTTGGGTTTCAGGAAGTAGCAGTCACACCCCCTCCTTCCTACTCCCCCATTCCCTTCCCCTGCTTCCTTACTTCCTTGCATACTCACAGGACAACACTACTGTACTGTTTTACAATTCTCAAGTTCTAACCTTTAAAAACATTTACTTCCGCGTTGAGAATGCACCTGTTTGTTTTCTGGTCTTTCAAAGTATTAATTATCTACCTGCTAGGAGCTAGTTAATAGAATAGATATCAAATATTAATGTGTAAGAAAGACAGTGAAGGTTCTCCAACAGCAGACAAGACATTTATGAGATGTTAGAAGCTCTGTCAGTGCCAATTTTCAAGTAGAGATGCTGGATAATCGTCTGATAGAAAACTTATAAAAGACTCACTTGGGGAGGGAGGCAATATTAAATAACCCATAAAAACTTATTTTCTAGTTGTAGTGAAGAACTCAAATATGTGTGTGTGTATAAATGGAACAGTATCATTAGAAAAGCTGTCTCAAAAATTTACTTTTCAAATTATGCTAGAGGGTTGGATTTACTTTACTTAAGACTTGAATCAGTCTCATTCAAGCCATGTATTCTATGTCTAATCAGAAATTATTTTTTATGAAAACCTTCTCTTGATCATTATGATTATTATAAGCTTTAATAACAAGATCCAAGCAGTATTCACTGCTATTACAGGGCTTGGTTGGAGTGTTTTAATTGGGGGCAAAAGAATTTATTGAGAATACTAAACACATTCTTTGAGGAAACATTTATCTACATTGTTCTATATATAATCTTCTACAATAATTATAATGGATTTACAGTGGCTTATAAAAAAATCTTAATTTGTAGTTACTTCAGTCTAAGAAACTGGTAGCAATACTTAGCAATTCTGGCTAACAAAATAATCTGTGCTGATCAATTCATATTCTCTTTTTTCTATCCTTTGCAACAGAAAAAGAATTGGTTGGTTGACAGGAATAAAAAGAATGCTGAAGAGCACAAAAGTGGAAGGGAAATATAGCCTTGGAAGAGAGGGTTCAATACTTCCAGAAACTTTAGATTTGCTTTAAACTATAGATTGACTTTCTCCAATGATTGTAGTCTCTAAGTCACAGTCTCCCAGTGCAGCCTCCCAGGAAAAAATGTCCCTTGTCAGCCTCCCGAGGTCCAGAAAAGCCCTGATTGGCTCTACTTGGCACACATGCCCACTCCTTACACCAATTACTGAGGTCAGTGGAATTCAGTGCAATTACTGACAAGGCTAGTTTGTTCACAGGAGGCAAAATCCTCTGAGAGTAGCACTGGAGAGAGATGTGTATTGTACAAGCAAATTATGAGCAATACATTAGAGCAGTTTAAGAGCTATCATCCTGGCCCTGTAATACTGCTCAAAAATGTAATCTTTTTGTACAGAGGTCTAATCCATTGGCTTCGGAGGAAATTTTTCCTCCAATATATTAACATTGTATCCGCCATTTGGTTATAGATTACTGCAATTTTCTGTCTTGTCAAAATGAATGCTGGTTATCTACATTTTTTTCCACAGAAATAAGTATCATTGGAAACTTTAAATGGTGCATGAGGGATTTTACAACTCCTTGTCACTTTCTGTTGTTAATTGGAACTGAAAAGGGAACACTTTTTGTGTAGCACAATGGCACATCACGTATAACATCACGAACACTTCCAGCAACAGTAGCTCAGGGCATTAATGCTTAAACCCTTCATGCCAAATGTCTTGTGGGTGATATTCAGATTTAATGTAAAATCTCTTTTGTGGCTGTCTAATTGCTTGGTATTTTCAATTTCTTTCCTCAATTATTACTGTGATACAAAGTACAATGTTCTTTTACTGACAATCTCTCTACTTCATGAACAATGTGCTTATCTTTTGTGCTAAGATAATTCTTTTCGCTTCCAGGTAAAGCATTCTATATTGTTTTATTCTATCTTGGAATACTTGAGATGACCTCTTCCTGGGCAGCTCTCAATTCTTCCCTGCTCTTGGAACTGCCCAACCTCCACTGCCTTTTAAAAGCCTTGACCTGCAGTGTCTGATAGCATTATGGAGCTCTAGTCCACTACCAGCATCTAATCCCCACTGGTTGGTTTTTGCCTTTCTACGACCTGGTAGCTACACTTTCCCACTGTATCTTCCCTTTACAGAGCTAAACTCTTGACAAACACATAAAGCAATTGATTTTCTTTTGTTTTGGTTCTGTTTCATAATGGTGTACTGCTTGAAATGAAAAGACTAAATGTATGCATCTCCCACCTTCTGAAAGCCTGGCCTTTTCAAGGAATATCATTTTAAACATTCTGTTACAGCATACTTTGCATTTTGTAGTTTTTAATCTCCTTGGGTTGTCTTCTCCTAATAGATTTAAAAATTCAAGTACTGTGATCAAAAATTGCTTAGAGGAGAATAAATAAATCAACAGCTGTTTACTTATAAGTCTAAATTTGCCAAGAGGAGAATGATAGTAATTTCTTTAAGGACTTGGAAGAAGAAGACAATAATTATATTTGTTTTACTTTGACATGTAAAACAAAATGAAAATGTTACTATCATAAGAAATGAAAGCAGTAATGTTTTAACTAGCAAGGGGATGCTAATTATTCTAAAAATAAAATGTTTCTCCAGAATATTGTTAACATTTTTTTCTTTAATTACTTTCTTAGCATAGAAAAGAGTTAAGTCCTAAGTGCTTTATGGGTTAGCTTTTTAATGTCATGATTTTTTGAAGCACTGTAAACCTATTAAAAAAAACAGTAAATTGTATTGATGGGGTTTTCATACTTAAACCTATATTTTATTGTACTATTATACCTGAACAAATTGAGGCACAATATTTCATTAGGCTAGACAAGTACATTATTGAACACATAAAAGAATATCAAAGGCCATTCTATAGTTTTAGCAAACAGGATCAATATTAGTTGTTGTACGTTTGTGTTTTAAAAAAAATTTTTATATCTTGACTATACCTTTTTAAAAATAAGATTCATTTTAAAAATATCCCAAATAAATATATATTTTAAAAGATGCATTTTTTTTTTCAGTACTGGGGTTTGAATTTCAGGGCCTACACCTTGAGACATTTTCTGTTTTGTTAAGTTGTCTGTTACTTACTAGTGGCACGTATTTGGTGATAGTGAAGTATTTGACATTGAAATTGTTCCCAAATACTCCCCAGTTTCTACTCTTAGAGATATTCATTTGCCACAGAAAATAGCTTGTAGGGCTCTTACAATAAGAAAACCTAGATATTCCAGGTAAATATTAATCCTAAAATTAAGCATAACAAACTGAAGTATATATATTAATATCAGATTAACATGTAACATTAGTGGGGATAAAAATAAACATTACATAATCATAAAACAGTCAATTCATCAAGACAAGCTAACAACCCTAAATGTGTGTCAACTAATTATAAAGCTTCAAAATAATTAAGACAAAAGCTAATAAAAATGAAAGAAGCAAGCAAATATACTTATTTTAAACTTCAGTATCCATCTCAATAATTAATAGAACAGGCAAAAAATTAGTAAGGGCATAGATTTGAACAGCAGCTTCTCCCAACTTGATCTAATGATATAGAAGTCTCCACTCAACATCAGAATGCATATTTTTTCAAATGCACATGGAACATTCATCCAGATTGAATTGTAGAGCCTCTTCGACTTTGGTTGAGTATTTAAACTTAAATGTTGAACACAGATGTAAAACTGACCACTGAACAATAGCAACTGATGGCACATATCCTTGGAATCTGCTTTGCTCTTTCATCATTTCATTTACTTCCTCATTTTCAGGTAGTATATTATAAGGAAAGCAAGTCTGAGGCTTGAGTCTGCTGACCCTACAAATATCTAATAGCAAGCAGTCATAAAAATAACCATATAGCTTCTTTGCCACTCTGTGTTTGGAAGCCCTAACATGCACTTCATGCAAAAGATTCAATCCAAGGAAGATGCAATCACACTTTGTTGATGGATCAACAAACTTCCTGGTTTACATAGTTGGTAACCAGAGTGAAGTCACAGGATCAAAGGGATCCCTAGACATAGGAGGCTACTGTGACACAATTAGGATATGGTTTTTAAATTTTTGTATGTTGTTCAAGGGCAGTAAAGCTTATAAAATTCTTCTTAACTACACATTTTCAACACTGTTCATTTCACCAGTGAGATCTTCTTCCCTATAGTCCTTTTGTCAATTCACAATCCTTATGTTTAGATTTAGATATTAATATTTTGCTGTGTCCAATTCTCAAGTTCTCAAATGTTAATCAACCACCACTAATATATAAAGGTGATTTGCACATACATATGTATATCAAACTCTACACCAATTATAAATTATATTAGGCCTTATAAGTCAACAGTATATAAAGCAATATACTAGAATATTTTAAATCAAATTACTAAAAAAAAAGAGATCATGACAAAATTGGGCAGAGGAGTGGACATTCAGTGCAGTTAAATAAAATTAGTATAAGAAAAAGAATTCAGAAATTGTGGGATTTTAGGTAAATCAACATTGGGGAAAAAAACTAACTTCTTTTTGACATTTTTTCCTACCATTTCTTAACAACTATCCTCTATCATTCCAGTTTTCTTATTAACGAAGAGCAAATTGACTATCTGTAGTAACGGACTTACCTTTTTGAAACTTCTATTAACAAATGATAACTTCTACTGATAAAGATAATAATATTTTTAAGTCAACATTTGTTTCACAGGAGAATTTAAATTATCTTAATTTTAGAAGTATAGGAAAGATATTCTTACTGCATCATGCTTAAAAAGTCCCATTAACAAAGGACCTATTCTTATCTGCAGGTGAGTTCATCAATGTTTTTTTATTTGAATCGTGAACGGTTATGTCATTCAATTGTATTCATTTGACTGAGGCACTGAAGAACTGTTCATCTCCCACATCCCAATTTTAACACCTACTCTTTGCTCTTCATTTTGTGGATGCCAACTTTAGTTCATCACTCAACTTCCACAGAGATTTATCTATTTATAATGCTTGTCAAACTTCTCCAAGGATTTCCTCCAGTGGTACAGACAATTTTTCCTTCAAGGCTTCTATTTAGTCTTAAGAACCATATGAATTTTTAAATGCAAAATATGTCCATATTCATTTTGAAATAAATGTTAATATTTAAAGACTGGATGATTTAAACCATCTTCCTTGTGTGGCTTCACAATCTTCTAGTTTCTCTATGTGTACCCAACCTAGAATCAGAAACCAAAAAAAATACATCTGAAAACAACGCTTAGAAGTCACTGTTCCTGGCACCCTGAAGATAAATGTAGGAACACATATCAAATACATACCCAAAATTAAAAGAAATATTGTGTTAAAAATTAAAAAAGAAAGAAGTTACTGTGGATAAAAATTTTAAAAAGAAACCATTCATTGTAGAGGGAAAGAAATGTATCATGAATCTACTACTGAGTAGCCTAGCTCAGTAAAAAGCAGAATTTTTTTTTCTTGGTACTACAGGTATTTGAACTCGGGGTCTGCATTTGTTAGGCAAGCGCTCTACCACTTAAGCCATGTCCACAGTCCTTTTAGCTGTAGTTACTTCTCAAATAGAGTTTCATGTTTATTCCTTGGCCAGCCTAGACTGTGATCCTCCTATTTACACTTCCTTCATAGCTGGGATGACAAGCTCATGCCACCACACCCAGTTTTTTTTTTTGGTTAAGACAAGGTCTCTCTAATTTTTTGCCCAAGCTTCTTTTGAACCAGGGCCCTTCTGATCTTCACCTCCTGATTTGCTATGATTTCAGTTGTAAACCAGTGCACCCCTCTGAGAGGCAGAGGAATTTTTAAGTGATCATTGCTGCATCAATGCAAGCATGATTAATTTTATATGGAATGACCAGTGTACTCCAGGATCACTGCAGTTTCTTTTGTTCCTAAGAAGTCAAACTGCAAAAATCATCTCCCAGGTTTATGATTAGGAGGCCTGGGAAGCATGAAAACTCTGAACTACATAACCCACTGTGAAAAAAATAACCATGAATGCAGTTTTGCTCTTTTAAGATAAGCTTATTTCCTGCAATTGAAGCAAGAAATACCTGGACAGTGAAGGCTTACAAGCCTGCAGACAATGCAAGATTAATTGTCCTTAAGAAGAAAAGTAGGGGGTTAGAGGTCAGAAGTAGGAGGAAGACTCCATTTCAGGGTTTTCCCTATTTCCCTCTACTGTTTGTACCACATATGTGTAGCACATATCCCTTTTAGAACATAAATTCATGGTAACTTGGAGACATAAGAAAAGACGTACATTGCTTTTTGTCTCATTCATTATAATTTATATAGTGACAGTCTCACCCAGAAAGTTCTGGAGGAGCTCAGAGTCACACTAAATAAATTTCCTGTGTGCCTGACTGCTATATAACTGATCACCTGCTTAGTCAATCTTTGAAGCTGAAATGAGAGAAGTTAGGCAAATGCAAAGGCTAGATTAAGATTGCCCACAACATTGCATCTTCTGAAAAAGAGAGGAAGAAGAATATGTTTGTCCTTACTCATGTATGCAGAAACAACTGGATGGCTAAACCTAGTGACACATGCATGCTCTATTTATTGCACTAGCTTGTACCTAAATGGAAACCAACCATAATCTGCTTTTCAAGTTACTTATTTTTATTATACAATTATCCAAATTAACAAAAACAGCATCCAATACTAAATTAATCAATCTAAGCTAAACCTTTCTATTGCTACACACCACAGCATACACGTAATTTGTCTGTGATAAAGGTAAGGCCATGGTACTCTATCTTCTAGTTGAAGGCCAACAATGATCCATATTCTCCTTACAGAAATGGATTAGATATTACACAAAGATTTTTATCAGAAAGAGTCCTATTGCCTCCAAACAGGAACTCAGTCTTAAAGTATTACAAACTTTTCAGTATTAGGAGAAAAACAGGATAGTATCCTCTCCCAACATACACAGATATATGTATACACTCCCAAGGGAACAATAACCACCAAACTGTGACAGTTTTGTCCTCTGCAGTAGGTCACCTTATGTGATCAGTTTTTCTGGGGATGTTGCTATTCACACACTTTATCAGATTAAATGTATGCAACAAAGTTTGTGAAACATTTTATGTTGATCTTAGACATGAATATATACCTTATGACTCTGTTCACCCTGTGATTATAGGTTTTATGGATTTATAAGTTAGGCAACTTTAAGACATGGATGCTAATAAAATATAGTTGAATTTAGGCTGCCATCTTGTATTGGTACTGAGAAGGTGCTGCACCTGAAACTTAGATTCACATTTTTTACAAACATGCCTCTACAACAATTCTCAATTTTTATGGGTACATGAACCACCTGGGTTTTGTTAAAAATGCAGATTTGGACTAAGCAGGTCTATGTGCATTTCCAACAAGATGGTGCTGAAGCAACTGAGCCTTGGACTACACTTTGAGTAGTGAGATTTTTGCATCCTTAAAGATTCATGATTGCAAAATATTTCACACGTTTTGAATTTCAAACATGAGACTTTGAAAATCTGAACACATTTAATTTCATTCATTACCTATTCAAAAAGAAAGGTTAGAGAACAAAAGTTAGAATTCAAAATAATCATTTATTTTTTTTCTTTTGTGACAGGGTCTTGCTGTATTGCTCAGGCTAGCCTCAAACTCCTCAGGAGGCTGCGTTGGCCCTACCAAATGCTAGGATTACATGTTTTTCCCACTATGTCCAGCAGCAAAATAATCTTTTAACAAAGCCCCATTGTTCTGTAGAAATCAAGCAGCCCAGTAGAAACCACATGTAGTAATTCGGTCCTCTTTAGGAACCTTGACTTCGGGCAGGAGGCTTGCTTATCACGGTCATCACATAAATTTCCTCTCCTGCCCCTCAGCCAGCCAAATCTTCACAGACCAATTTGAAACTTCACTGGAAGCAAGGTGGGGGGGGGGGCAGTGAGAGGGGAGATGGAGGGGGCGAGAGGTAGGGAGGAGAAATGGCCAAACAATGTATGCACATGTGAATAAATGAATGAAAAAAATGTACAATCCTTAAAAAAAAAAAATGAAACTTCACTGAGAATGATTTTGTGGAATGTCCCTAACAAAGTATTATTTTCTCTTTTAGACGTACTGCTTCCAGAAAGTAAAAGAGACAAAGCGAAACTTCAAATAGACTATAGTATGAACTACAGGATGAAAATAAGAACATTCAAGTAACTCCCCTTTGTGTAAGTACATTAGAAAAAGTGTTCCCACTGGATAAATAGATAGATGATGCTTTTCTGCAAAGAGAGCAGCACCCCTTCTTCATTGTCTACCTCACTTGTGGATTGAAGAGTAGAGTTTGGGTTTCATTTGTGAAGGACACAGTTGGCCATCACCAGGGAAGACTGTCTAAAACTTTCTCAATCCAATGTGGCTCCTACTAATAAAGAGGGATTTTAACTACAAAAGCTCCTCTATTCCCTCCAATCTCATAGAAAGGGCAGGACATTAGAGGAAAATCTTTACAGGAAAGAGTCATCATTCTCTTTTTTAATTTCTGTGGTAGCAAGAGAGCCTTGTTGCAGAGAGGTAAGGGAAGTGAAGGATGTGACAATAATAGACTGTGGGACTTCATTCCTCATAACTCTACCTTGAAAACTTTTCTCCTTAATGTCTGGTCTTTATGTCTGGTAAAATATTTGACTTGTGTTATGTCTGAATTATGTACCCCCACCAAAATTCTACTTCGTTGAAATCTTAATTGCTATTACCTAAGAATGTGACATTTTTTAAAAATAGAATCTTTAAAGAAGGACTTTAATTAAAATTAGATCATTAGAGTGGATTGTAATACAATCTGACTGGCATCCTTTTTAGAAGAGGCAATGTGGATATAGATATACACACACACACACACACACACACGCAAGATCATGTGAGGATAAACTGATAGCCATCTACAGACATTTTGATCACAGACTTCCAGGCTCCAGAACTGTGAGAAAACAAATTTCTGTTGTTTAAGCCAAAATCATTTTGTGCTAAAACCCTAGAAGACCAAGACATCTTATGACAACTACACCTTGATAACTTATAAGAAAAAGTCAGAGAGAAAGGCTTATAAGGTTATGGGCTATGCAAGATGAGTACACCCACAAAAACTCCTCTGTTCTCTCCAAACCTACCTGCTCTCCTACCCAAACTGCACAGGATTGGACATCTCAGTTACTTTGCTCTCCTAACTTATTATTCTCTATCTTTTCACTCTAAGCCATGAAACTACATTGACTATGGTCATTGCGTGGGACAAACAGTAAAAAAAAATGTCTTATTGAATGCACAGCATTGTATTGGGACCTGTGCCAGGCAGACTGCTAAAACAGAAAGAATACTGGAAAGATGGAGTACAAAATTCCATTTCTTTAACCACCACCTCAGAAAAATCCTTAATACACAGGGAGTGACTCTTTTTCCTTGGTCAATATGGGAAGTTTGGAGGGGAGGGCAACACTCATTATTCCTTTTTCACTCCACAGCCATTTAAATCCATTGCTGCCAAGGAGAAGAAGGACTGGCTAAGTGACTTCTAATTATAAATGTAGGGAAGCTCAAAGTGACTTCATAAAGATGTCATGGCTACAGAGTGCATTAGTAAATCACCATAACTCCCCAGATCTAGGCAAATAAGCATGATCTATTTCTTCTTGAATTTTTATCTCAGCATATAAGTGCCCTGCCCACTCCAATGCTATACTTGAACACAACTTCAGTTCTTTTCTTTGTTCCCACATAATATCTGTAGAACAATTTATGTTCTTTCTCAATAAGGGGAATACAAATCCCTTCTTATATACAGACATATATAAGAATCTGATGCTATTTCAACCCTCATTCCAGGCAGTCTCCACTCAGGCAAACTTCTGCCCCTCTTTCTATAAGCATTTCCCTCTGTCTCCTTTGTGACAAAAACTGACCTACTGCATGATACCAAATCTGTCACTTTCTGACTCACTGTCTCCCTCAAAGTTACTGAAAAGCCTTGAGAAAATTCATGAAGCACCATTAAGCACTGAATGAAAGCCCTCAGTGGGGAAAAACGGGATTGGTTATAATCAAGTCAGAAAATAAATTTCTCCTCCCTTCTCTATGCAATGCCAAACACCTGCACTATCTTAGGCTAGTCATTGGACTCAATGACGTCTGTGTCTTCAGCCAGCTTGCTCATTTTCAGCACGAGGTAAAATGGCTAGCAATAAGACTTGTTTGGGTATTTTGTCCCCTTAACTTCCTGCTCAGACACTCTCCCTCCCTCAGCTTCAATCTTTGCCCTCTACCTACCCTGGCTGTCCACGGTTAGAATCAGCCATTAGTTATTTCTTCATTGGATCCAGTTCATGCATTCTTAGGCATGGCTTCTATCTTTTGAAAATTTAATGTGTATATGAATTTCCTGGGTAGTTTATTACAATTTAGCTTCTACCTCAGTAAATCTAGTGCAGTGTGAAATTCTGTATTGCTGACAAGTTCCCAGGTGGTGCTAATATTGCTTTACTAAAGAAACAAATTGAATTAAAATATTCTGTTATAATCCTTTGTAGTGTATGGGGCTCTAAACAAAGAATCTGGAAGTTAAATTATACTAGCTACTTACACAGGAGGCAGAGATCAGGAAGATCGTGGTTCAAATCCAGCCCGGAAAAATAGTTCACCAGACCCTACCTTAAAAAACCCACCACAAAACAGGGGTGGTAGAGTGGCTCAAGGTATAGACCCTGATTTCAAATCCCAATAGTGCAAAAAAAAAAATTATACTAGGTATTATATGTCATTTCTGCCAAATAAATGGCCAAATTAGTCCATCAGAGAATATTTGTTGGAATTCTTACTACAAAGCCCCTCATAAAATATGTCCATGCTAGCATAGCAGATAGTTTCTAAATCATTTATCATTTCAAGTTCTGAAAGTCTTCTCTCCAAGCCTTTCATAGGTAGTCAGCAGCCATCAAAGTAATTAGTGTCACTCTCCATATCTCCACATCACCTTTTAACATAAGATTTCTAATTTAGTTCACTGCAGGTGAGGCTCAAGGTCAGAGTCCTTTCAATGCTCTTTGGCCATCTTTGTTCATTCAATCATTTATTCACTCAACAAATATTTACTGGGCACATGCAATGGGCCAGGCACCATTCTGTGAGCTGTGTATAGTTTCACATTACATAGAGGTAGGAAATGAACAATAAAAACATAAAATAGATCATTTCAGACAGTCATAAGACAAGGACAAAAAAATCATGATTGGATAGAGCGTGACTGAGAAGTAGCCTTCAAAAAGGGTGACTAGGGAAAGCCTCTTAATAGTGGACCCTGTAAGAGCTGAGATGTAAATGATGAGAAGTTTTCAGTCATGGGAAGATCTAAGAGAATTCTTGTGATATAATTTTCATCATTTATCATGCAGATCACCTCCTTTCATGTTCTACTTCTGTGTTCAGTATTCTGTGGGACTCACTGAATATGTCTGGGAAGGCCACTTTGCAAATGTAATGGGTGCTCAATTTTCTCCTCTCACAACCACATTTTTGGCTCTTTACAAGAAAGAATGATGAAGAATAGCTACATGCTAGCTGACTTGTTGGGGACAAAATCCAGATTGTAGGGGTAGGTTTCTGTAACCCAAAAACAAACTGTAAACAGAATATTTAAGCCCACAGTACACTTTAGAAGTAAGGAAAATTCCCTTTGTAAGTATTTATTGAGCAATTGTCACATGAGAAACTATATGGATGAGATGTGGAACAAACAGATGAATATGATAGGGATTTTGTTATCAAAGGGTGTATAAAGAAATTGTAAAGTAAGATGGAAAAAGCAAGAAGCTAGAAGTACAAAGTGATTACTTTGAAGAAAGGGTGATGAATTGCTCCTGGAGAATCCATAAATGTTCCAGTTAGAAGTTAGTATCTTCCCTAAGCCCTAAAATATGAAACATGGGGTGCCATATACAAAACAGTATTAAAGACCGTGGAATTAGATGACACCAGTGAAGGAGTAAGTGGAGGGAAGAGAAGTCATCCAAAAACTGAGTCCCTACACAACCATATGAACTGACTGGAAAATGGTGGCACATAAGAAATGGAGCTTTAACCCTATCAAATGATGCATAGATCCAGTAAGATGAGAACTGAAAACTGACCTTTGGATTCCACCTTGTGGAGGTAATTGTTGACACTGAAGAAAAGGTGTTTCAGTGAAAAGTAGAAAGGCAAGATTTAGTGGAATGGATTGAAAAGAAAAATGCAAGAATTGCAAATTGGTGTGACAAGTCAAAGCTTCTCAAACTTCAATGGCACCGTGAATCTTGCAGATCCTGTTGAAAGGAAGTTTCTACCAAGTGTTCAAGTGACGCTATGATGCTGGTGAGCTACAATTTTAGTAGCAAAAGAAGAGAACCTTTCAGGAGTGTTCTATAAAAGGGAGCCATGAAAAGGGGTAGGAACAAATTAACTGTAGGAGGCTGTGGAGGTGAAGGGAATTAGTTGTAAAATTCACACCATCACTGAAAGTGTGTTTGAATGCCAATGGGAACGACTGAGTTGAGAGAAAGCTATTGAAGGTGAAGGAGAAAGGAAATAATTCTTTGAAAAATGTCTCAAGTCATCAAGAAAAAATGGAATCCTGTGATACACAAAGGTGAAGCCCTGGAGGGAAGCAGAGACATTCCACTCATGGTGTGGTGGGGGGTACATCATAGGTACAGATGTAGATGAGGTGGACGGTGGAAGGAAGTGAGGTTGTCTTCCCTTTGGATTTTATTTCTCAGTACAGTAAGATACTGATGATGGGACTAGGAAAAATATGTGAGCAGTTTGAGGAAAGAGGGGACAGTATAAAACAACTGGCTCAGGAAGATGTCCTCAACTCTATCAAATCCAATGACACTTTCTTAAGCACATTTTCTTCCTTCTCTCTGATTTGTGTGTGTGTGCATGTGCACATGTGTGTGGTACTGGGATTTGAAACCAGGGCTTCACACTGGCAAAGCAGGCACTCTGCCACATGAGCCACGCCGCCCGTCTTCTTCCTTCTTTCTTTCTTCCTACCTTTCTTTTTTAAATTTTCAGTCCTTTTTTTATTTGTGTGTGTGTGTGTGTTAGTGGTGATTAAACACAGTCCTTGTGCTTGCTAAGTGTATTTCTTTCTTTGTTTTTGGTGCTGGACATTGAACACACCAAGGCCTCACAAGTATCTCCAGAAACATTTTAGCTGTACTGGGGTTTGAATTCAGGGCTTTATGCTAGTTAGGCCACAACTCCAGTTCTACAAACATTTTAATGGCCCCTAGAGGGCGTTACTGCTCTTGGGTTCGAAAGAGGCAGACTTGTCATTTAGCAGGATGGCAGCTTTATGGGTGGGTGGAGGGAGGAACAGGGTAAATAAGAGAGAAAATGAGGCTAGGAGGTTTGAGGTCCAGTTCCACAATCCCTATGTGTCATTCCAAAACTCCAAAAGAGCTTTCAAAAGAAAAGGTTGTTTGTTTTTTTTTTTTAAGTATAAGATTACTTAAAACTCATTTTGTCAGTAAAACTCAAGCTTAATAGGTTCAAAGCTATTGATTCCACTTGTTTGGGAATAATCATTCATTCCACTGTAGATGATGTGGTATAGTGTCGTATGGGAACTGTACTACCACCCTAAAATATAAGAAAATAATCTGGGGAAACACATATGACTTCAAGAGTTTGAGATACTCAGGTACCAGTGGTTATACCTATAATCCTAGCTACTTGGGAGGCTGAGATCAGAAGGATCAAGGTTTGAGGCCAGCATGGGCAAAAAGTTCACAAGAACCCATCTCCAAAATTAACCAAAGCAAAATAGACTGGAGATGTGGCTCAAGCAGTAAAGTGCCTGCTTTGCAAGCACAAAGCCATGAGTTCAAACCCCAGTCCCACCAAAAAAAGGTAGGGGTGAGATAAAGGACTATGATCTGCATATGTAAGGAAATTAACAAAATGATGAGTCATGTGATCTAAAATGGACCAGATAGAAAAGGAGAACACGAATAGGTAAGAAACAAGGAAAAGATAGAGTGACTTGATTTTACGTCCCTCTGTGGCAGCTCACTAGATGAGAAGTGTTAAAAGTGAGAGCCAAATGACTGATGTCACAGAATTATATACCTTTAACTGAGAATATGAATCGGGAACAGCTATAGGTAATGACAAGTTCAGATCACGAACTAAGATTGAATAGCTGAGGGAAGGGTGTCAGAGCCAGTCTCTTGGAAAACCATCCATGTGGACATGAGAGTCACTAAGGCAGGCCCGGTGGTACACACCTATAATCCCAGAACTCTGGATGAGGCAGGATGATAGGGAATCCAAGGCCAACCTAGGCTACACAGTAAGACTCTATTTCAAAAATAAGTAAAATTAAATGAATAAAAGAAAAGATAAATAAATAGAATCATTAAAATTATTACTAGGCCCGGGCACCAGTGGCTCATGCTTATAATCCTAGTTACTCAGAAGGCAGAAAGAAAGAGGATCATGGTTGGAAGCCAGCCCTGGCAAAATAGTTTTCGAGATCCTATCCCAATAAAACCCATCACAAACAAGGGCTGGCAGAGTGGCTCACGGTGTATGCCCTGAGTTCAAGTCCCAGTACCACAAAAAAAATTACTACTAAAGTACTTGCATATGAGTAATGGTGGTCATTTTATCTGATAGTTTAAGCTTCAGAAGAGCTGGGGAATATAAGGAATAGAAAGGGAGAAAGGTCTGTAGTAAGCAATGGGGACAAAGGATGCCTCTTGCCTCGTGGCATGGTGATAATGACTGTGATGGAGGACAGCCTTTATCTGAGCAGGCTGCAGGGAAAAGACACATCTCCAGATTTGTTAGAACTAAAAGATGAAGAGTCTGAAGATTTAGAACACTTTGTTGATAATAGTCAAAAATATTAGCAGGCATAGAGGAAGAATTTAGGAGGTTCTAGGGTCCTGAGAGTGGGCTATCTAAAGAGATGTACACCCAAGCTGGGCACGGGTGGCTCACGCCTGTAATCCTAGCTACTCAGGAAGCAGAGAGCAGCAGAATTGAGGTTTGAAGCCAACCAGGGCAAACAGTTTGCAAGACCCTATCTTGAAAAAACCCATCACAAAACAGGGCTTTTGGAGTGGTTTAAGATGTAGGCCTTGAGTACAAACTCCAGTACACAAAAAAAAAAACAAAGAGAGAGAGATTTACACCCAAGAGAGTCCAGTGTGGAGGATGACTAAGATAAAATGGATAAATTGGTAAACTGTTAATTATTGTGTAAGTAACAGTACATTTTTGCAAAAGAAGTCAGGCCTATTCAATCGAGATTGCATAGTGTAGGGCTCAGTAAGCTTTTTCAGTAAAGAACTAGACCACAATTCCTCGGCTCTGCCATTGGAGTTCAAAAGCAGCTGTATTCGATAGGTAAACATCAGTTCTAGTAAGTTTACTTATGGTTATCAGATGTTCAACTTCAGATAATTTTTAATGTCTGAAGTTTGAGGCTAATGCAGTGACTCAAGTGGTAGAGCTCCTACCTAACAAGCACAAGGCCCTGAGTTCAAAACCCAGTACCACCAAAAAGAAAAAGAAACACTATTTCTGTTTTGATTTTTTTTGTTGTTCAAACATTTAAAAAATGTAAAAATATTCCTAGCTCATGATAGGTAGCAAACTAGATCTGGAATATGAACCATAGATTGATGACCTGTGGAATACTGTTAAATGCAGAGGGAAAAAGAGTGAAGACACCCAGAAACGTCTGCCATTATATACCCAGTTCTGGATTGTACTCATCAACACAAAAATCTCCCCGGGATTAGTGAAGAGAATTGATCAGCGGTCTTTCAAACCTGCTCATGGATTCTGATTTAAGGCCCAGTCCTCACCACCCATTTGCTCTTCACTATTCACATACACACTTCTGAATTGGGCCATTCAAATTGGGTCCTGGGCTGCCCCTTTTTAACCTATATTCCCCCAGCATTGGGGCTGTTGATACTGTCTATAGCAAAATAATAATAATAATAATGATAATAATAATAATAAATAAACCATGGGGATGTGTTAGAAGTTGGCTGAGGAAGGTCATGAACAGGGCCCCTCCATACCACTGAACCTGGGATCAGAACGAAGCTCAGTGAAGCCTGTGATAATCTGGGGCACAGCATTTCAGAGAAGAGGGGTGCAGAAGTCCCGTGAAAGACCCTGGCAGGGAATCCAAAAGAGAGACATTGAGGCTGAAGGGGTGGCCAAGGCCAGGTAACATGGTGCCTTCTAAGACAGGAAGAGATGTGGATTTCTTCCAAGGAGAATGGGAAGCCTTTAAAGGAAGTGGCATCACATTTGCCATTTTATAAGATTGCTCCTGTATTTTCCATTCTCTCAATGGTGTTTCTTAAGGTGCTTGACTTTAAACTCAATTTATCCCTTTTATTTTCAGTACTATTTTGTCTTGCTCTCCAACTTCTAATTTAACAGAATATTGTGCTTTCTTTCTAAAGAGGTACTTTTTACCTTTCATAATTCTATCTGGAACTTAATGTATTGTTGTGTGGTGTTAGTGGTCAAGAATGCCTTTAACTCACATGGATGAGCCACATGTCTCCCCATTATTTTTAGAACACCAGCCTTTCCTCACTACTCCTAGGAAGTCAGGATACCTCATGTATGTGGGTATATTCTGGGCTCTACTCTATTATATTCTTTCTATCCTTTCACCATTTTAGGAAACCATTCAAAATAATTCTTATCCAGTTCATTCTCTGACCTCACTGTTTCCCTCCTTGGGGCATGACAGCAGAGTGTACCCAGAGAACTGAGGTGAGGGGAAGATCCTGTATGTATACACATATACGATCTAAACCAACCAACCTGTTTTAAAAGTACAGTTGGCTGGTGATTTTTACCTCAAAAAAGATAAAATTTTTAAATTTATTTTCCCATTTTGATCCATTTCTAACCATATAGATAATTTAGAGCCACAATTCTCAGATTTTTTTGACCATGACAACATACTGGTCACTACCTGTTAATTGGTTCCACCTCAGTTTGAAAGTAGATTTAGCTGGGGGAGATAGTAGGGGTGGGGGACGGGGGGAGAAATGACCCAAACAATGTGAATAAATGAATTTTTAAAAATACAATAAAATGCAGGCTGTTACTAAAAAAAAAAAAAAAAAAAAAAAAGTAGATTTAGAACCTAAAATTTCAAGACAGAAAAAAAAAAGCTATTAAAACTATACAGAACTGTGTGCCCAGAACTATTTATTTTAGACATTTTTCTTCTTTGAGATAAAGGACCATTTCGAATATAATACAAAACCCCAACTTTTGTATTTGGGGTTTTCCTTTACTTCCTTAAAGTAGTCAGGGAATCCAAGGTGCCCAGTGATTTTTCTCCTGAGGAGATGTGGATTTTATTGGGCTTCCACTTACTACATTACAGATGCAAGATACACCTACAGGTAATGTTAAATGACTTCTTATGTGATACAAAGCATAATTCTTTTTTTTTTCGTACATCGGTTTATTATAAAAGGGAGACATGTGGAAATTATTTATACCATGAAAGATTTCAGAACATCACTGTGTGATGCGATCTCAACAGGGACTTATTTCAGTCTACCCACTTTCCAAGAATGTCATCATCTCTAAACAAGAAGTAATCCTTGCTATCTGGCAGAAAAACTCTTATCTCCAAATTGCATGCTAACTGGTTGACTCTCCCACCCTTTCCTTTGGAGGAGGATGGATCCAACAGCCACTACTGTTGCTTACAACACTTTTCCTTGAGATTTTTCTGGAAGCATAATGCCACCTTTGGTTACAGCTTTGGCTGCATTTCTTTCTACCAGTACTCAGCCAAACAGCAGAAGAAACTTTCTAACAGCGTTTTCTGCCATGACTCACACCCCTCTGCTAGGAAAGCCAAACACAATTCTTTTTTCTTTCCTTAAGTGCTAAGGTTTGAACTCAGGGCCCTTTTTTTGTGAAGGGATTTTCGGGATAGGGTCTTGTGAACTATTTGTCAGGGCTGGCTTCAAACTGTGATCCTCCTGATCTCTGCCTCTTGAATAGTTTGATTACAGGCTTGAGCCATTGGCACCCAGCCCAAACATAACCCTTAAAGCCAGATAATTCAATGTACAGAGATACAGCATTGAGTTCCCAAAAGAAAGGCTTTCCAAAACTCAGTGAATTTCAATTTGAGTTTGGAAAATGTATAGACTTGGAATGGTGGGGAGTAGTGAATTGTATGGAAGGAATGATAGAAGGGAGTATATTCCAAGACACAAATTAAATTTTCTGAGCTAAAATTGGGATTAGATTGTGGAATTTATGTTTGTGACTTAATTAGATCTAAAATGCAAAATGGTATCTTGATTGGATTCTGGAACAGACAGAAAGTTCAACTCTGGGAAAAATAATGAAATCCAATAAAGCCTGGAGTCTGGTTATTAGTATTAAACCATTGCTGAATTTTTAGGTTTAATAAATGTATACTGGCTGTCTGATATGTTAAACCCAGGGGAAACTGAGTAAAGTATATAAGGAAATTCTCTGTAATATCTTTCCAGCTCATCTTAAATCCAAAAGAATGTCCTTTTTTTTTAATTTAAAAGCCGATTCTATCTGAAGTTAATTCAAAATTTTAGGGCGGGGAAGGAAAATTATCAAAAATATATCACTAACAAATTCAGAAAATTACTCCAGGTAATTTTCAGTTGGTCCTTTAGCAGAAAAGCAAGGAGTATTTGGGAGAAAGGAGGCTCTGTTTTAGGCTGCTATTACAAAACAGATTGGATAATTTACAAACAACAGAAGCATATTGTTCATTGTTCTGGAGGCTGGGAAGTCCAAGATTAAGGTGTCAGCAGATCTGGTGTCTGTCTAGGGCCCTTTCCTTACAAATAATGACTTTTTTTTTTTTTTATTTTTAGGTTGACTCAGTACCTCATGTTTGCTAGGAAGGTGTTGTACCTCTTCGTCACACACCAAGCCAATTTTTATTTAGTTACTTTCTGAATAGAATCTCACATTTTTACCTCCAGCTATGAGCTGCAATCATCCTACTTATGCCTCCCTTGTAGGTGGGATTACAGAAATACCCCACCACACCTGGCTTATTGATTAAAATGGAGTCTCACTACCTTTTTGTCCAGGCTGACTTCAAACCACAATCCTCCCAATCTCCACCTTCCAAGTAGCCGAGATTATAGGTGCAAGTCACCACACACAGTCCTAGCTGGTGCTTTCTATGTGTCCTCACATAGAAAGGTTGAGAGGGCTCTCTCAACCATCTTATAAATAAGAGCACTGACCCCACTCAGAACCCATATGATCTAAACACCTCCCCAAAACTATACCTGTTAATATTATCATGTTGGGGATTAGATTTCAATGCATGAATTTTGAAGAACAGAAACAGTGACACAGCAATAATTCAGGAAAGGAAGAAAAGAATCTTATAAAAAAAATTAGCACATCATTGTCAAAGTCTGAGGACTACGTGACATCTGAAAAATAGCCTTTGTCCTCTACACTTAGGGTCACTGCTAAATTATCAGACAGAAAACGAAATATGATATTTATGTGCTTATAGCACTCATCTAAAGATATGGCAATATGATGACAAGTTTCATTTGTATCAACAACAAGTACCAAAGATCTCCCATGTAGATTAAAAAAGAGACACAAAGGTACCTTAGAATTAAGTCTTTAAAAAAATCATACTCTACTAAGATATCAAATTCTAAGTACAAACATACTTTTTTTGAGAAATATAACATGTATTGGGTTCCCCCCTCGTGGAAACTCTAAAAATACATTTAATAAGCTATTTAAACAATTGACTGAGCTTGGAAAACTTAACTTTATATTTAAAGTTTGAGTCAGATAACAAGACTTGGGTCTAAACTCTGCCTCACAAGCTTAATACTTGTGTGGCTGAGAAGGGGGCGTTTTTCATTACTGACTTCCCATTTCCTCATCCATAAAATGGATAATAACAATTCATAAGGCTGCCATCAAGATCAAACAAGCTTGAAAGAGGTACTATAAATTATAGGAAATAATGCAAGAGGTTTTCTAATGAAAACTACAACTATGGAGTTTGTGAACTACCATAATTAAACCACAATAAAGCATCTCAAAGAGTTAAGCACACCAGGGCTTAATCTGACCTTAGACCCACCCAGTGTGTGAAGTTCCTTTGTGCCCCAAGGTTATCTTTTTAAAACACAGACGAAAATAATAATAATAACAGTAATAATAACCATTCTGTAAATATGACTTAAGATAAAATTAGATTGTGTATAAAGCATTTAATATTACCTAGAGCAAATAGAAGGACCCTGAGCTCCAATAATAAAATAATATTTTGCAAGGATAAGGTTAATAAGCATTTATAGATGAAGCATGTTTTCTTTTAATAAATATCCTATTCCCCTTGCTTTTGGGGTTAAGATCTAAGTACTTTCGATGCCTCCAAGGCTCAGTAGTCTGGGCTGCATGCATTTCCTCTCCACACTTCACTCTCCCAATCCTCAAATATATGTAATATATTTGTAAACATGTTCTGCCCTCCAAGTTGACTCCTCCTTCAGATCATAGCAGCTCCAGGGAAACCTTACCCCACTTCAATTCTCTTATTTTGGGTTTTCACACTAAACACCTATCCTTCACTGTACCAATCAATAATAGATGCATTTTTTCATTTAAGAGCATGATCATTTGGGTGGTATTCTCTGAATATGTCTTTATTTAAAATTTGTATATTTAGCTCAGCAGGAATTTTTGCACTAAATTTGATTTTTTTTAAAAAAACTACATTAAAATATGGTCAAATTTTTTTTTTTTTTTTTGGTGGAACTGGAGTTTGAACTCAGGGCTTCACACTTACAAAACAGGCACACTCTACCACTTGAGTCACACCTTCAGTTCATTTTGTTCTGGACATAGGGTTTCTCAAATTATTTGCCTGGGCTGACCTTGAACCATGACCCTCCTGACCTCCACCTCCCATGTAGCAAAGATTACAGAAATGAGTCACCAGTGCCTGGCACAATCTTAATCTCTTAATTTTTGGCATCCCTTAAACCTGCTGCCTACCAGCAAATTACTTTGCTCATCTGAAATCTTGCCCTGCAAGTTTGGTCTGCAAATTCCAGGAGGCCAGCCATCATATCCCTAGGGTCTAGAACAGTATGGCCTGTCTAGGAGAGCAACTCAAGTTCCTGTAAGGTTAATTATTGCCTAGGTATAAATGTTTGCTTTCTAAACCTTTGAAGGAAACATACTGGTTTATGACACACATATAAATTGTCAAGATACAATTTTTTTTTTAAATGGCCATAATGTTACAGGTAGAATTACTATGACTAAAATTTCAACAATTCAAAACATGCTTGTTTCTATATACCACCCTTCGTGGGCAACTTCAAAAGGCAGCCCACTTTCCTTTCAGTTTAATTAGCTCCCCTAACTCATTTTGGAGAAATTAAATTTCCCTCGAGCTAAATTCAGATTACAACATTCATTTGGGTTTACTTTTTCAGGGATTTGGGAAAGTTAAATCACAATGGAATCAGAAATAATACATTCATGAGGTGGAGTGTGAAATGTAATTTTAGATTTTCTAAAGGAGCTGTCTCAAGTTCCTAGCCAGAGCCACACCCTCCACTAACACCAACCAGGTGAGTGGACAAAATCAGTGAAGGGAGAGGATTATAAAATAATCTAGTTTATGTGTGCCCTGTAGAAATGGTTGAGTAACTGATAACAAAGGGTGTGGTTCTGTGAATCCAGTTAAAGAAAGATCTGCTTTAAAGCAAGTGTGTATATGTATCCCCATTGGTTTGAAAAGAATATCCTGTTCAAGGTTCTTTAGCTCTTTAAAGTTGTAGTTCTTGGTTTTTGTTTGTTTGGTTTTGGTTTTTATCATTTTTACATTTACCCACATGTTTATATATTGTTTGGGCCTTTTGAGTATTTCTTATTGAAACCCAAACATTTACATTTTTATCACAAAAAATAGGAGGAAGGGCTGGTGCAAACCTGATCTGAGAATTTATCTATGCAATTTTTAAAATTTTTATTAGGACATATTAATCATACAACAGAGTTTCACTATGATATTTCCATTCATTCATACAGTATAGTTTGACCAAATTTATCCCCCTCTGTCTCTTTCTTACTCTCCTTCCCCTCCATTTATTTATTTACTTTTATTTCTATTGAGAAAACATGATTTTATTCAGACAGGAGATAGACCTGAGACACCTTTGAAGTGGAGACACCATTTTAATTGTTCTGTTCACCTCTCAAATGAGCCTGCTTTAAGGGTCCATCAGTAAAGAGCTTCCCTCCTATCTACTGAAGTTTAAAACTCATTATATCAGTTTTAGTTGGTAAAAATTTTGCAAATTTCCAAAACAATAATTACTTTCCAGTCTCTGGAAGGTTTTCCAATGACAATTACAAGATCAGTTTCTGAAGTTTGAGTCTACCTATAGTGGTAAGGTTAATGCTCCAGTTTTTAAAGTAGGTCAGTATAGTTTTTAATAATCTTATGAGAGTTGGCTAATGCTTTAATATAAAAAAAGATGACCCCACCATTTCCCTCCTTCTTGAAGCAATTTCACTGGATTCCATTATTCTATTTTCACTCACGTGTATTAAGTTCTTGATTGTATTTACCCACTTTACCGTCTTCTCCAAAGAGGAGGACTTAAAACTGTCTTCTTTTAGATTAGATTCCACGTGTGAGAGAAACGATGTCTTTCTAAGTCTGTCTTATTCCACTGAATACAGTTTTTAAAAAGCCATAACAAGGCGCAATAAAGGGAAGCAGTTTCTTTAATATTTCTGTCTTCAGAAATCCACCTAATAATGGTATGTTCAAAGGTAAGGAGCTGATGAAGCTTTAGCTGACTTCAATTCAAATGGATGGGTTCCCATCAGATCTAGCGGCAGACTCCAATCCTTAAAAAAAAAAAAAAAAGTGTTTTCCCCATTGGAAATTACCTTTGATTTTCCAATTTCAAAGTTGCAATTTATTCAAAAATAAGTAAACAAAAGAGAAGAAAATGGCCTCCCGATGTGTGCATTGCAGAAAAACTCCAAGTCAAAATTTAAGAGGTTCGTAAATATTGATTTGGGCTTTGTTTTAAAGGTCTGGGTGTATTTATACAAACCACTGAATTTCAGTAGACCATGTGTAATGTGAACGTTGATTGACCCGAAGTGAGTTGTGTTACTTTTAAGGATACCCACAGTCACTTTAATGACTAAAAGGGAAAGACAGCAGTAGCAGTTTATTCCACCTTTCGGCTAAGACTAAGTGCAGTTTACCCTCGAGTTGGCTTAGGTTGGGATGGGGATAAAGGTTGGGGCGGAAGTGCCAGGAAAGTCATCGGGGCATTTCTAATGCCAGGGGTGCCTCCGCTTGACTGGTTTTTATTTCATCCGTACACAAAAGTTTAACTTTGCTTACACTTACGTCCATTTGTTATAGACACTTGCTGAGTACGTACTGCAAGCGAGAATCGCCGATTGGGACGCGGAGGTCAGAGCGGTAGCCGTAGAGGTCTAGGGGCAGACGCTTCCGGCAGGACCTCTCCCGCAGGAGGAGGAGCGCGCAGGCTCCTGCGGGCCCCGCCCACCGCCGAGCCCCGCCCACCGCCCCCGCGGAGTTACAATGTTGTGTAGGCCAATCAGAACGCGTCGATCGGAAGGAGGCTGGGTCTCCCGAGCCCAGCACGAGGCGCGGTAGACTTCTACTGCGGTTCCGCGGCCGACTGGCGATTCGCCTGTTCTCACCTTTGGGAGGAAGCGGAGTAGAAAGTAGCGCGTGTCGCAGCGGCATGGGTAAGTCTTGTTTCATGGAACCTGGCTTAACTGGTATAGGGCTGGGAAAGTGTATTGAATTCACCACTTATAATATGGGTGAAAATGGTTTGAAAACCATGGATGGGAAGCGTTTTAGCGTCCTGGAGCAGGTTTTAACTGGCTTTTTGGTAGCTAAATTTACAGCTTTCAGACTGCCTGGCTCTCCGGCTGCCGGGGACCACTGGCCACCAACTTTTAAAACAGATAAAAGGAGAAAGTTAACACATTTCCAAGAGAGTGAGTGTCTGGTTGAAATTTCCGTGAAGTTCCATGTTAAAATGTTAAATTTCATTTAAATACTTTATTTCATCACAATTATATAGCTACGTCTGTTTTATATTAAGGTGTTTATTGCTAAGACAGTAGACCTATCCGTTTCCTTCTCTGCTTGCCTCTGTAAGTAGCACTAGCATCTCCTCAAATGACTCCAGAAAAAACCCTGGAACAGGTCATTCTTGATTCCCTTTCCCAGCTCCCCATCCAGTCCTCCAGAGAGTTGGAAAGGTTCTTTCTCCTCTACTCCAGTGCTGCCCCAAACCGCCAGCACTCCTTTCTTGGATGATTCAATTGCCTTATGAATTTTTCTGCTTTCAGTCTTGTCACTTTGTATCCATTCTTCTTAGTGGAGCCAGAGTAATCTTCTTTGGCCCAGGCCCAGCTGTGGCTTTTGTTTGCAACCCTGTAACGGTTTCCCGTGGTCTTCAAATGCAATGCAAATGGCTCCTCCTCTCTGGCCACCATGTTCTTGGTTCACCATGTTCTGTAATAAATATGGCTTCCTCTCTGCGCCACACTTACCTTTGTACTTCTCCCTGCGTCCTGAACCAAATACTCAGCTCCCACCAATTCCCCTGGAGATGAAGACTCAACATTTTCAGGTCTAATGTGCTCTTATTGGAAGTTTTTCCAGGCCTAACCAAGATGGCCTCCCCCCAGTTACTTCCTCCCGCATACTCGTTTTTTTTTTGTATAGCATTTTTCTGAATTTGAAACTTGTTTATTTACTGTAACTGTCTGTCTTCCCTACAATATAAAAACAAAGACCTGTGATAGCCATGGACTTTGTATCGTTTTCACTGCTCTATGTTCAGTACTTAAAACAATATTGGGTATTAAATATTTGTCAAATGACGGTGCAGATGACGAATCCCATGAAGTACTTCTGTCCCAGTTTCCAAAATACAAAATTAGATTAATCCCATGCCGTTAAGTATTTAATATTGAAATTTTTGTTTTCACCCCATGTTTACGTAGTTATTTCCACCAACAGAAGATGCTCATATAAACAGATTTCTAAGTTAGTATATTACATCTCAGTTTTTTATATGCTTTGCTCACAAGATTGTATTTGTTGTGAAAAAATAAGCATAATGCCCAAAGATCTGACAACTAAAAATCTAACTAAGAAAGGACTGAAATATTCATAAAATATCTCCTTCGAGATGTCGTTTTAGATAACACCTTGCATTGTGTCTGAGGTTCTAAATAATTTCCTAGATTAATTTTATAGGATTTCTAAATCACGTATCATCAGTATGGTAACTAATGCATATTCATCAGTTCATTTCATTAGGTAAATAATTGCTGGGACACGTGGTGAAGAAAACAGAAGAGATCTTTACTTTTATAGAGCTGATAAGCAGGTAAGACAAACCAAGAGCTCTGATCAGTGTTAAATGGGAAACTAGCAAACATTTAGTTTTGGATTTAAATGAGCCTAAGAATCAAGGGAAGCCCTGAGGAAGTGATATTTAAGCAGAGATCTGAAGTGTGGATTAGCAAACTCTGTTTTTTTCATGTGCATGCTTATGGTGGGGTACTGTTTTAGTGAGTGAGAAAGATGTGTATAATCTGATACTTTATTGGAGGGAGAGTGTATTATGGCCTTTTTTTTTTTTTTCTTTTGAACAGTACCAGGTTTGAACTCGGGGTCTTGTGCTTTCCAGGCAAGTGCTCTACCACTTGAGCAATGCATGCCCCCCTGGTCCATTAAAGAGACTTTCTTCTTTTTTTTTGGTGGCACTGGAGTTTGAACTCAAGGCCTCACGCTCTACCACTTGAGCCACTCCACTAGCAAAATAGATTTCAACACTTACAACTTTTTTTAATGATGTTAGGTATTGAACCCAGGCCTCATGTTTGGTAGGCAAGCACTCTACCATTGAACTACATCCCCAGCCTTATAACATTTTTTATATATAACATTTTAGGAGGAAATTTTAAACTTTTGTGTTAGCAGTTAAGACATGTTTTGTTTTTATTCTTCACATTTATCTTTTTTTGCCAAAAGCAAGTTGACATGATTCTGTTGAGATGCTGTTTTTTAATATGAGTATTTTCAAGCTGTTAATTTTCACCCCACTGCTTTAACATTTGCCCTTATTTAAAAAGCTTTTAATTTCTCCTCCTACACCAAGACATCAGAACAATAAATAAAGAGATCCTTTCTTACTCACACAATTGTAACATTAAGCAAAAGGTTCTTAGAAAAGCAGCAGTAACACATTCATGCTATACTTTTTAAACAGTCTTGGTTTTAGATTTTTAAGGAAATGATGGAAAATTCAGAGCCAGATTACCCTGCCTTTTTTTTTTTACTTTCACTCACAGAGATAGGAATGCCATGGATTTCATGTGTCTTTTTCTCTGAATACCAGAGAATCTTCTAGAACACACAGGAAAACTATAGCCCTGGTCAAAATCCAGTCTCTTCCTGTCTTATTGTAATAGAGCCACCCTCATTTCCTTTACCTATTGTTTGTCACCATACAACTGGTTTGAATACTTTCAACAGAGATCAGACAGAGGGCTCTGAAGCTTAAATCTGACTCTATACAGAAAAGGATCCAACATATCCTTGTAGAAAAGGTAATGAAATAATACCAGTTCACATAAGTATTCAGCATTTATTATGTGCCATGAATTGGGCTAAGCACTTTACAAGTGTTAATCAGCCACCATTAACCAGTAAAGGTTGACCTGAGTTCAAACCCCAATGCCAATTAAAACAAAAGAATATAAGCTACTTTCTGCCAATCCCTTTGCTTACTCTGTAGCACTTACCTTTGCAAACTGTAGCATTTAATTTGCATTGCTTACATATTTCATATGCATATGAGTGTCTGCTCTGTGAAGTATAGTTTTTTCTTAATGTCTGCTTACTGATGTATCAAATGATAAATAGCCTAGAGTACAACTAGCACCATAGTGAGGGGTAGTAAATTAGGCAGTCGTTAAGTTAGATAGCTTGTGGGCAGACCCAGAACTCATATTCTTCTTCTTTTGTGGATTTTGTCAGAGAACATGTAAATTAGCCATTCTGTTATTGGAGTGTTTGAAACCATTTCTTAAGCCATTTTCTGACTATGTCTCTAATATTGAAATATATTTTAACTTGAAGTTATTATCTAAAGCAGGTGTTTGTTGGAGGAGACTTACCTGGATCACTTCTACCTGCGAGTGTTTGATTGATAGATAAAGAAGCCTTCAGGACGACATGAGTCAGCAAACGAAGAAAAGGGCAAAGGCAAGTGGCCGGAAAGGCCTGGGCAGAAGAGCCCTCAACAGAGTTAAACCAAAGCAAGGCAAGGCCAGGGGAGCCCAGCAGGCCCAAAAGCCACCTCTCAACACAATGTGCACTCCACCTGATGAAGGTATGCACTATGAGATTAACCATCAAATTGTTGATGACGGTGATTTCCCTGACTGTTACATAGAGTGCATAATAAGAGGTGAGTTTTCTGAGCCCATCCTGGATGAGGATTTACTTTTTAAGTCCTTTGAAAACCTAAAGGAAGGATCAGAACAAAGTCTCTCTCAGCAGGTTCTTGAAGCAAGCTCCTTTCTTGAATGTTCTTTGTCATACATGAAAACGGGGGCACAACAAGAGCTTGCTAAAGAGAATTCACCCCATGGGTATTCTGAGCACCTGACAGACAAGAAGCTGCCTTCTGGGGAAATACCTGGCACTGACTTAGCAGATCCTAATAAAGACTGTGACGATCTAGCTCCAGAGGCATTAGCTTGTCCTCAGAATGGATGCACAAGAAAGTTGAGGGATAGAGCTGCCCTGAGAAAGCATCTCCTCGTTCATGGCCCCCGCCAGCATGTGTGTGCAGAGTGTGGGAGGGCATTTGTAGAGAGTGCAAAACTAAAGAGGCATTTTGTAGTGCATACTGGAGAGAAGCCATTTCAGTGCACTTTTGAAGGGTGTGGAAAACGCTTTTCCCTGGACTTCAACTTGCGCACTCATGTACGCATCCATACTGGGGAAAAACGTTTTGTGTGTCCCTTTGAAGGATGCAAGTGGAGGTTTGTTCAGTCAAATAACCTGAAAGCTCACATCTTAACTCATGCAAAGGCAAAGAAAGAATCACTGGAAAAAAATCAAAAGTAATCCTTCAACAGGATAAGCATTAACAAAATTGTGGGGAAAAATATGTTTCATAGATCATTGTTTGTAGGAAGGAATTTTTTTTTAATTAAAAATACGAAGTAATGGGTCACATTAAAACATTTTCATACATGTAAGAAATGTACTTTGATGATATGTGCACCTCCATTGCCCTCTTGTCCCCCCTCCTTTTTCCCATTGACCAATTTCTCCTTCCTCCTCTTACTTCCCAGAGGAAGGGATTTTTAAGATGCCTTGCAAGGCATATTTTTAGTTTTATTAAGATGCTTCTATACTTTGTGAGACCCTTTTAAGAATATTGTGTGTCCTATAGTGACCTTGCAACAGAATGGTCAATGATAAGTATACTTCAAAAACAATCTTTAATATTTTTGTTAGATTATTGAACATGAATAGTTATTTTCACACATTACATGTGATTGTTAATTTTGTCATTTCCAGTTGTGTAGCTTTTAGCTTTAAAAATATACTTTATGGTAGATGTGATAATCTTTAAAAATGAATATTTTTTGCAACAGATAATCAATAAATGAGTAATTGCATATTCTTTAAAGCCAAATGTATTTAATTTTTTGGTTTTTGTTTGCATCCTTGTACCAAATGAAATTGAAATCATTTGTGTAAGTGGTTATCTGATGTTAATGCATGTGAGTATTTCAAAATAAAGGGACATAAAACCATAGAGATGTGTTAAACCTGATTTCACAAAATCAGAGAAGTGTCATTAAAAAGATACCATTTACATGTTCTTAAAAATTAGCAGACATTGCAAAGACTTCTATTCAATATTGCTAAGATATGGAAGAAAAGTTACTCTTGCAACTAAAATATAAATTGTTAAAACTATTTTGAAAGATATTTTCCATGAGTGCTTTATTAGTTTTCGTAGGACTACCATAACAGTGACAAACAAGGTGACTTACAAAAGAAATTCATTATCTCATAGATGTAAAATCAAGGCATTAACAAGATTATTCCTCCTGTGCACTATATCTAGAAGGGATTGTTCCAGGCTTTTCCTTGGCTTGTAGTTGTCTTCCTACCTTCATGTTCACGTGTCTCTGTGTCTTCATTGATTTCTCTTTGTTACCTGTGTTCAGATTTCCTCTTACAAGGACACCAGTCATACTGGATTATAACCCAGCCTCTGTAAAGATCCCTTTTTCAAATAAGGTCTCATTCTGAGGTCCTGGAGGTTCGAGTTTTAACATGAAGTTTGAGAGGACTCACAGGTCCATACTGTGCAATACTTTGGACCCAATATTTAGGAAAGTAATTAAGGATAATAACTGAATTATTTTGGTAGGGACAAATTAATAACTTAAATGGCCATTAAGAAAGAACAAGCTGCATAACACGCTAGATTAATTCAGTAGAAATGAGCAGGTATTCTTTCAGAAAATGTTGCTACAAAGAGAAGGAAAGAAAGGACTACACCTGGAGGAAAACAGTAGAGTAAGAAGTTTGTTTTTAAAAGATCAGTTGAATCTAGTGTATTAACAGGCTGTGGAAGACAATTCAGAGAAAGTGAGTAAATATGGATATGGGGAAGATCAGTTGTCTAAGGGTGATTATTACAGATTAATTTATTTGTATGATTGCAAAGTAAATCATATTGGAATTACCTTATGCCAGACAGAAAGCATGAAGCTATGAAACTTTGTATGTATTCCCCCACCAGAGTCAGTATGTTAAATAATCAGATATAGTTAAAATACCATTTGATTTTAAGATTTAAGATATCTCTGGAAGTTATACTAATAGGTACCCAAAAAAAAAAAAACAATAAATTAGTAAATCAGATTTTTTATTAATCTTGGTTTTAAAAATGCCAAAATATTAAAGAAGTATATCCTTAAAACAAAAGCAGCAAGACTTCAATTTGACTTCCGTGTGAGCTAATTGTTACTATAGATTAATACAGAAGCTTAAATTTATTTTTGCAAGAATGTGTGTCTGAGTCTCAAGGGGAACATAGGGCACATAATCGCTCATACATTAGGAGTGTCTTCCAGATCAACATTGGAATTCTGTGATTGATCAAGATCATGGAGCGTGTATTTGTCTAGCTTTTGCTTTGGCAGCCCTGTGCTTGGCTCTCTGGATTTCAATTTCAGCGGTGAAGACTAAACAGAAGATGCAGGGTTTAAATTGAACACCGTCTCCAGAAGGATCCCGATTGGTTTCCTAGGCAGAGGCTGATCTGCTTCTATAGAGTACTTTCTGGTGCTAAAGTGTCCAAAAGCTAAAACACTTGAATATCTGCATTTCAATGATTAGTTAAATCCTTATTGGGAATAGAATGCTACTTAGCTAGCCTCCTTTTTTTTTCTTTTGTTTTGTTTGGGGGCAGGGAGGAGGTGGGGTTGCTTTGTTGTTTTCCCAAAAGGGGAACCCTAACACAAGAATGTAGATGTGTGCATCCAATGGAGGGGAAAAAAGAAAAAGGCTAGTTAATAAGGAATATCGCTTGAAGTCTCTTAATGTTTCAGAAACAAATGCACATACACTTTCTACATTTGTATACTAAATAAGAATGAACATGTATTTAGAGAAAAGTAAAAGGAAATCAATTTTTCTAGATTTTTACATAATTGCCAAATACTGGCATTTAACCAACCCCCAAATCTGGATGAATTTACATGCCAGTATTTCACTTTGTTATGGCCCCATTTTCTTTTTCCTTCTCTTTTTTTTTTTTTGGCAGTACTGGAGTTTGAACTCAGGGCTTTATACTTGCTAAGCAGGCACTCTACCACTTCAGGAACATCTTCAGTCCAATTTTTTTTTTTTTTAATGGTTAAACATTCATGTGGGAAGTTAACACTGTAGAAACTTTCTACAAAATTGAAATCTGGACTGGTGGAGTGGCTCAAGTAGTAAAGCACCTGCCTAGCAAGCATGAAGCCCTCAGTTCAAACCCCAGTAACACCAAAAAAAAAAAAAAAAAAAAACTGGAAATCTTAAAGTGGTTGTAAACTTTTTCATATATAACTAAGGTTTACAACAGGCTGGTTTTTTTTTTTTTTTATTAGTCATATTTGCATACAAGGCTTGGGTCATTTCTCCCCCATGCCCCCACCCACTCCCTTACCACCCACTCCGCCCCCTCCCTCTCCCACCCCCCAATACCCAGCAGAAACTATTTTGCCCTTATTTCTAATTTTGTTGTAGAGAGAGTATAAGCAATAATAGGAAGGAACAAGGGTTTTTGCTGGTTGAGATAAGGATAGCTATACAGGGCATTGACTCACATTGATTTCCTGTGCGTGTGTGTTACCTTCTAGGTTAATTCTTTTTGATCTAACCTTTCCTCTAGTACCTGTTCCCCTTTTCCTATTGGCCTCAGTTGCTTTAAGGTATCTGCTTTAGTTTCTCTGCTTTAAGGGCAACAAATGCTAGCTAGTGTTTTAGGTGTCTTACCTATCCTCACCCCTCCCTTGTGTGCTCTCGCTTTTATCATGTACTCAAAGTCCAATCCCCTTGTTGTGTTTGCCCTTGATCTAATGTCCACATATGAGGGAGAACATACGATTTTTGGTTTTTTGAGCCAGGCTAACCTCACTCAGAATGATGTTCTCCAATTCCATCCATTTACCAGTGAATGATAACATTTCGTTCTTCTTCACTGCTGCATAAAATTCCATTGTGTATAGATACCACATTTTCTTAATCCATTCGTCAGTGCTGGGGCATCTTGTCACAACAGGCTGTTTTAATATAGCGATATGACTATTACCATAAAGTGAATTAACCTATCACCTTCCGTAGTTTTTAGTGGCAAGAGGACCCAGAATCTACTCAGTAAATTTTCAGTATTTAATACTATTAGAGCTCTAGACTTCTTACATAACTGAAAGTTTTATCTTTTGCTTACTGTAATCTCCATGTTTCTTTCTCCACCTACCTACCCCTGGTGACTACAAGTGTATTCTGTTTCTATGTGTCTGACCTTCTGTTTAAACATATGAGACCACTTAGTATTTAATCTGGCTTAATTCTCACTACTGCCCTCCATTTGTTGCAAATGGCTGTATTGATCTCACTTGGGGGGAGGGGGTATGAGCTTTCATGTGTATATGTATCTATATCCATTCATCTGTTAATAGATATGGATTTTCGTATCTTGATTATTGTATATAATGTTTTAATGAACATTGGTGTTTAGATATCTTCATGAGGTGGTTCAGTAGTGGGATAGATGTATCATGTGGTAGTCCTGTTAATTTTTTTTTTTAAGGAACAATGGCTGCTTTAATTTGTATTCCTACCAACTGTGTACAAGGTTTCCTTTTCCTGCACATCCTTGAAAACACTAGTTATATGGGGGGGAGGTTTGTACTGTGATTTGAACTCAGGGCTTAGTGGTTGCTCTACCCCTTGAGTCACACCCTCAGCCCTTTTTTTCTGTGGCTTTTGAGATAGGGTCTTGCTTTTTTTGGCGGGATTGGCCTCAAACCTCAGTCCTGATCTCAGCCTCCCAAGTAGCTAGGATTAAAGGCATGAGCCATCAGCACCCAGCATATTTTATTTTAATAATAGCCATCCTCATGTGTGAGGTGATCACTCATTGTGGTATAAATTTCCTTTGCCCAGTTTTATATAGGTTTATTTGTCTCTTTGCTAATGAGTTGTGTGAGGTTCTCACGTATTTTGAATATTAATCCCTTATCACATTGTTTGCAAATATTTTCTCCGAGTCCGTAGGCTTCCCTTTCATTTAGTTGGTTATGTCCTTTATTATGCAGAAGCTTTTTAGTCTGATGCATTTCCATTTTTAAATTTTTATTTTTATTCCTAAGGTTTTGGTATGAGATAAAAAAAATTCATTGCCATCAATTTGTGTGTGGTAGTGCAGGTCTGTGATTCCCAGCACTCCAGAGGCTGAGGCAGGACAGGATGCTCACAAATTCCAGGTCCCCTAGGTACACAGGGAGACCCTGTCTCAAAAAAAAAAAAAAGCTTTTCCCTTATATTTTTCTTATAGAAGTTTTACTGTTTAGCTCTTAGGGTGAGGTGTGTTTTAGTGCATTTTGAGTTTTGTTTTTGTGTGTGGTGTAAGATGAGATCCAGTTTCTCTTGCATGTGGTTATCCAGTTTTTCTGTGACTGTTCATTAAAGAAATGACCTTTCTCCCCATTGTAGTAGCATGATGACCTTGTCAAAAATGGTCAACTGCTTGGATTTACTTCTGGGTTTTCTGTTTCATTGGTCTATTTTATATGCTGCTTAGATTACTGTAATGATGTAATATAAATTGAAATCAGGGAGAGGTGAGGCCTTTGACGTTTTCTTTCTCAAGATTGTTTTAGTTTTTCAGGTTCTTCAGTGGTTGCATATAAATTTTAAAACTACTTTTTGCTATTTCTATGAAAAATATCACTGGGCTTTGGATTGCAGTGAACTTGTAGATTGCTTTGGGCAATATGGACATTACCAATATTAAGGATTGGAGGTTTGACTCAAGTAGTAAAGTGCTTGTTTTGCAAGCTCGAAGCCCTGAGTTCAAATCCCAGTCTAACAACAAAAAAAAAATTCTTCCAACTCATGAACATGGGAGATCTTTTCATCTATCTCTGTCATTTCCAGTTTTTTTCAGCAATGTTCAAAATTTTCAATGCAAGATCTTTCATTTCCTTGGTTAAATTTATTCCTAAGTGGCTGGTGGAGAGGCTCAAGTGGTAAAGCCGCTTGCCTAGTGAGGGCAAGGCTGAGTTCAAATCCCACTATAACAAAAAAAAATTATTCCTAGTTATAATCATTCTATTTATTGATATTTTAAAAATTAGGGACAGAGGTTATATTTTAAATAGATCATTTTCATTGTAAAAAAGAAAAAAAAAAAGTGCAACTGCCTGGGTGCCAGTGACTCATGCCTGTAATCCTAGCATCCTAGCTACTCATGAGGCAGACATCAGGAGGATCCCAGTTTGAAGCTAACCCAGGCAAATTGTTTTTTTGCAGTACTGGGGTTTGAACTCAGGGCCTACACCTTGAGCCACTCCACCAGCCTTTTTTTGTGATGGGTTTTTTCAAGATAGTGTCTCATGAACTATTTACTATTTGCGTGGGCTGGCTTTGAACCACAATCCTCCTGATCTTTGCCTCCTGAGTAGCTAGGATTACAGGTATGAGCCACTGACTCCTGGCCTGGGAAAATAGTTCTTGAGACCTATCTTGAAAAACAAAAATGGGCTGGGGGTGTGGCTCAAGTGGTAGAGCGCCTGTCTAGCAAGAGTGAGGCCCTGACTTCAAACGCCAGTGCAGCCAAAAAAAAAAAGACGCATCTGAATAAAAACCAGAGAAATGTTAAAGTAACAACCCCTGTCTTATCACTAATACATAGGCCATGGTTTGTAGGCATTTACTGAATTATGATATAAATAAAAGTACAAGAATAGTTTAAATGTGTTTTTAAAACTAATAGTTATTGGACTGATGGAGAGGCTCAAGTGGTAGAGCACCTACCTAGCAAGCTTGAGGCCCAAGTTCAAACCACAATACCTCAAAAAACAAAAAGGAAAAAACTAATAGTTATTAAAATTATATATTTAAAAAGGGTTAATAAAAACATTGCTAGTTTTTGTATAAAATCTGACTTCTCTCAAGTAAAGACAAACAACTGAATAACTATACTAGAGTAATGCATGCTCAATAAGACAACACAAGTGTTGCATGTACACATCGGCTTTGTTTCATATTAGTCAACACAGATGTTTTAATTGTAGCATTTTGTTTGATCATTTTATTAATAGTGAAAATAATGTGTGTGTCTTCTTCCTCAAAAAAGGGACAGGAGACTTAGGATCTGCTCACTTCCCAAAATCTTGGATAATGAAGAGATAACCTCTGTTGAGAATTATAATTTTATCTACCACAACTGTCATTAGATAATTAGAACTGTACCATACCACTTTATATCTTTATTTTAATGTCAGTTTCTCTTGTTTTCTGTGATATGTCCATAGGTCTCTTGATCATATCTGACTTGTGTTTCATCACACATACAGCATGCATTAGTGGACATGGGACTTTTAGAATTGTACCCAAAAGGAGATTTGTCAGAGTCTTATATGACTTTCCTGCCGGTTATATGCATGTGCAGAAAGCCTTGTATGCTTGTGTTTTAATTACCTAATGCACTGGCTCTGAGTAAATTGCATGATTACATCCTATATTGGACACAGAACAGTGAAAGTTATATTAAAAAGTCATTATATTTGCAACTCTGAGCAAGAGACTCTAATTAAAAGGCAATTGGAAGAAATTAGCTTTAAGAATACAAGAGTTTAAGGAAGATTTGGTAAATGAGCATTAATGGCTAACATGTGGTTTTTATTAGGTCTTTTGTTTCTTTTCCCTATGACCCAAGATTTGTATTTCTTACATGTCAGTAGACCAGACATGTAGAATACCTGTACAGAGCTGTACTTTGCCATATAACTAAAGTTATATGCATAGAGCAAGCTAACATAACTTTTGTGACTTTAGTAAATCAAAGGTATTAGGTAGGCAACAATGATACCCTGGGCATTAATAAACTGTTCGTAGTGCTCCTGAGATCGTAGCTGTATGTCATAAAATACATGTACAAATAAAAGAAGTAACAAAAAATGGGAGAATTTTGGTTATAATCATCACATTAAAAAAAAAAAAGTACACAGAATAGGTAATTGCATCCATTAGCTAAGAAAACCAACCAGTATGTTTATAGACTGCTAAGGACTCAGGATGGTAATGATAGTTTTGTATGTGGAAAAAAATTTGAGTTTTTCAAGTATATATGCTTAGTAGATTTCACGCTTAAGGCATATATATCCACAAATATAAAATACTACTTGTGATCATCTCTCAATGAAATATTTTTCCTTTCTTAGTTATGTATTTTCTACATTTCCTATGAACAATTCATATTTATTATTTTTAAAAAAATGTGACTGTAAATTCTTTGCTATTCCTCTCTTTAAAAGTTGGGGTCTTAGCAAGCATCAGGCCGTGAGTTCAAACCCTAGTTCTGCCAAAAAAAAAAAGTTGGTATTTCACTTGACATAGTTGTACATGCCTGTAATCCCAGCTATACAGGAGGCTGAGGCAGGCGGATTGAATTCAAAAGCAACCTGAATAACTGCGTCAAAATAAAACTTTCAAGAAAGGCCAGGGATGTAATTCAGTGTAGAGCACTTGCGTAGCATGCACAGGCCCTGGGTTCAATCTCCAGAAACAAATAACAAAAAAAAAAAAGTTGAGGTCTCAGGCTGGGGATGTGGCTTAGTGGTAGACTGCTTGGTTGGCATGTGTAGGGCCCTGGGTTCAATTCCTAACACTACATAAAAAGTCAAAAAGTTTTTTTAAAAGTTTCTTTTAATAAGTGTTGAGACCTCTGGATATGTTAACTAGCTTTATTTTATTTCCTTTTTTACATTTTTTATTAGCTTTATTACATTGTTTCACATTGCAGTCATAGGTTATAATATTACTTTGTACATCATATTGATACAATTAAAAATTGTAAACTTCCCTTTCTCTGAAGCCTAGATGGCCTGTGACTGCCTTGGTCAGTTCAACAAGGTGCAAATGAAGCTGCACTGGTTACGTCAGCTCTGGGCCTAGCTTTTGAGAGACGTAGTAGCTACCTCACATTTAAGAAGAAAGACTACCTACCCAATGACCACCATCCTGGACAAAAGTCACACCACATAGAAAAGCCCTGTATGATAAGATATCATGTGGGAGGAGAGAGAAGCCAAGGGGTAGTAAGATACCAGACATGTATGAAGGAGCTATTTGCAAATGTTGCTAATCAACGCAGGTGACCCCTTAAGAATTGGAGACAGGCTGCCTGAATGACCCTTTTGAAAATTTCTCACCCACAAATGATGAACAAAATAAAGTGATTAATTTAGCTGGATGCTAGTGGCTCACATTTGTAATCCTAGCTACTTGGGAGGCTGAGATTGAGAGAATAGAGGTTGGGGGTCAGCATGGGTAAGTAGTTCAAGAGACCCCGTCTCCAAAATAATCAGAGCAAAATGGACTGGAGTGTGGCTTAAATGGTAGAGCATCTACTTTGCTAGCTCGAAGCCCCAAGTTCAAACCTCAGCCCTACCAAAAAGAAAAAAGATTGTTTTAGTCATTTAAGTTTTGGAGTTATCATGCAGCTATAGATAATATAAAATAAACCCCACCTCAAATTTGTTCTTTAAATTTTATGGTCTCTCCCTTATGTTTGTTTGAGTGTATGTGTATGTGTGTGACTATATATTCATGCATAGATACACATAGATGTTATCACAAAATCATGTTTAAATTCAAGAGGAAATCTTCAGTGTGCATTTGTTCCTCTGTATCCACAGGATCTCCGGTCTCCAGATTTCAACCATCAAGGGATCAGAAATGAAGTTAGACCAAATGTGGTTGCTTTCATGCTACATACAAACCTTACAATGCATTATAAATAATTGTTTTACCATATTGTTCAGGGGTAATGCAAAAAACAAAAAGTCTATGCAGATGCAACATTTTTTACAAAAGTATTTTCAATCCAAGATTAGTTGGATCTGCAGATGCAGAACCTGTGGATATGGGAAGGCCAAATGTAATTTCATTTTTTTGTCTTGTTTTTTTTTTGTTTGTTTTCTTTTCCAAATGTAATTTCAAATTTATATCTTAGACTTGTTTTCTGAGTCACATACTGTGAGCTAGTGAGTTCCCTCTTCATACACCAGCAAGGCTGATCTTTGTTCTTGGTGAAAGATCTAAGGAAATTGAAGCTGCCTTTATTAAAACTAAAACCCATCACTGAAGGATAGTGGAGGGAGAATCTCTACTGTGAAGGAGCAGTTTCTCTTCACTGAGAATGATCCTGGCTGAGTTGTCTCTTCTGGAGGAATCCTATTAATTGTTTCTACCATGCCCATTGTCTTCTAAGAGCCATGTTCCACTTTACCACTGACTCAAACCAGAGCACATAGCTCTTTCTTTATTAAAGCAGTAAAACCAGAATGAGTCTAGACATTTAATGCCTTATTGAAGGCAAGAAAATAACAAAACAGCTTTAATCTTAAGGGTGATCACCTGTTTCAGGATCCAGAGTTCAGAGAAACAGCTCTGATGACTCATGTTTACCTGATTTAGGTGTGTCTGCTCTCTTTCATGAAAGTTTATATCCACACATTACATGACTTCACATTTCACTTATGCTTTAACCATATAAAAAAACAGCCCCAAAGTGTGTTCAAGAAATGTACACATACATTCTCTATGGCTTTCTTCTTCTAGAATTCCCCTAGAGGGATTAAAATCATTAGATAATGTATTTAACTAGAAGACCTTTAAAGCTATTTACTGTGGGAGTGGAAGATGAGCCCATGAGAGATAACTTTGTAGAGACTGGAGAGGGACAGATTTTGAAGGCTTCATAAACCATCTTGTAGTTAAAAAAAGTAAATATAAAAGGAATTAAGTAAATAGTGATGTGATGAAATTCACTTTTGAGAAAAGTCATCTGGGAGGTTGTGTTGAAGATGGATGGGTGAGGATGAAAACAAACAGCTGTTGCAAAAGCCAAAGGAGAGATGGCAAGTCTTATTGGACTATATTTTTCCCATGCAGACATAGAACACAATAAATGATTAATGGATGTTTAACTAAATGCTTGACTAGACATAACTAAAAGGATTTCAAGCAGCAATAAAAATAGAAAAATGACAGATACACAAAAGTTAAAGTCAGTGACACACAACAATCAAAGGACAAATAATCTAACTTTAAAATGGTTGTAAGAAGCTGAAGGTGTGGCTCAAGTGATAAAGTGCCAGCCTAGCAAGAATGAAGCTCTAAGTTCAAAACCTAGTACCACCCCCCCAAAAAACAGGTCATAAAGACATTTCTGTAAAGAAGACATATAAATGTACCGCAGCCATATGAGAAGATGTTCAGCATCATTAATCCTTAGGGAAATGCAAACCAAAACCATAATCAGATACCCCTTCACACTCACTAAGATGGTTAATACCAAAACAATGTTGGCCAGCATGGGGAGACATTCAGATGCTCATCTCACCTGGCTGTGAGAGCCAGGCAGTGTCCTAGGATTCTGTCATCAAGAGAAGCCATGGCATCCTTATAAGTCTACATCTAGACAGTTTTCTTAACAAGTGGTAGTATTCTGTTAAAGCCACATGTACTTGAGACAAGGAAAATAATACATAAAGAGTATTCATAATTTTAACAAATTCTTATTTTTCCATTCTGGTTTGTTTTTTTTTGTTTATTTATTTATTTATTTATTTTTGGAGACATCATCTTGCTTTGTAGCCCAGGCTAGTTTCAAATTCTCACAGTCCTCCTGCTTCAGCCTCCCATGTGTGTGGATTACAGGTTGCACCACTATACCTAGCTCAGATTTCCATTCATTTCTGAGACAGTGAAGGAGAACTCAGTGAATGCCCCTGTCCTGATCTGCATAGTAAAAATCTTCAACTTGGCCCTTCTTCCTAGTTTGTAGATGGAATTCAGGTCCAGATGTCTTGTAGGGTTAGGACAATACTTTATCTCTTTGAGGATGTCTAGATTGAGTGATACTTCAGGCCGGTAGGTACGTTTTTCACAAGAGGGAACTGAAACACATTACATATCCTGAGAGCTACAACCAGTCACATCTAGAAATAGCAAGATAGTAAAATGCAAATGGCTTATTAATTGTTTTAATTGACACATTAAAAATTGTATGTATTTATCATTTCCAACATGTTGTTTTAAAGTACATGTGTCCATTGTAGAATGGCTGAATGGAGCTAATTAACATGCATTACCTTATATACTTACCTATTTATGTTTGTTTTTTGCTGGTACTGGGATCCGAACTCAGGGCTTTATGCTTATTAGGCAGCTACTCTACCACTTAGGCATACACCCAACCCTAAAAACTTACCTTTTTTTGTTACTGCTATAGTCACCATGTTATACATTAAATCTCTTGAACTTATTCTTCCTAATGGAAATTCTGTAACCGTTGACAAGTCTCTAGTGCAATCCTCCTCCACCTATGCCTTTGTAACCACCATTCAGCTTGCAGCATCAACTATGATTTGAACCTCTTTCTGTACCTGGCCTATTTCTTTTTTTTTTTTTTTTTTTTGTGGTATTGGGGTTTGAACTTAGGGCCTACACATTGAGCCACTCCACCAGCCCTTTTTAGTGATGGTATTTTTGAGATGGGGTTCTCAGAACTATTTTCTGGGGCTGACTTTGAACCACAATCTTCCTGATCTTTGACATGATTTTCTTCCTTTTAAGGCTGAATAGTATTCCATCGCCTGTGTGTACATACATGCATGATTTTCTTTATCCATTTACCTCTTGTTGGATACCTTAGCTATTGTGAATAATGCTGCATTAAACATGGAATGCAGGTACCTTTTCCTCATTCTGGCTATACATGCAGAAGTGAAATTGTTGGATTGTAGGCCCCTTGCTACAAATCCTCATCAATACTTATTCTTTGCCTATTTTGTAATAGCCATTGTAATAGGTATAAGTTGCTATCTCATCACACTTTTAATCATTTCTGTGATGATTAGAGATTTTCGATATTTTTCATATATCTTTTAGTCATTTGCATGTCTTCTGAATAGTATCTACTGAGATCCTTTGCCCAATTTTTAATTGATTTGTTTTCATCCATTAAGTTGTTTTAATTCCTTATGTATTTTGGACAGTAATCTTTTATCAGATGTATAGTTTCAAAATTTGGCTTGCAAAGATACAAACAGCAGCATCTCCAATCATAAGTTTCTAATTTCAAAGGCAACATTCTTGGATAAAATTTGAAGACTTTAACAAAATTCCAGTTTTCAAATTTTCTTAAATTCTAATTTAATGGTGCTGACCTGATAAATTGACCATTTATATACATATGTATATATAGTTAAATGACAAGAAAGAAACTATTATTGCTTTGCTCGATATTATTATTTGTGTTGCTGCTGACTTTAGGACACCATTGCTAAAACCATATCCTTGACTTTCAAGAGGTTTATGAGGTTGTTATCGTAACTTTGGTTTAGAGAATAAAGAAATACATTCACATTTGCAAAGGGCTTCAAAAACAACTATGGGAGCATAAAAGGGCATCTGATGGACTGAATGCTATCCCCCCAAACGTGCTAACCCCCAGTACCTCAGAATGTGGCTGTATTTGGAGATAAGGCCTTTAAAAGGATGTAAGTTAGAATGAGGCAGTTAGGGTAGGCCCTCTTCCACTCTGCTGCTGTTACAAGAAGAGATTTGGGCAGGCAAGAGATGCCAGTGATCACATACCTGCACAAAGGGAAGGCCACGGAAGGACAATACAAGAAGACAGCCATCTTCAAGCCAAGGATGATAGCTTCCAAGACAGATCCAGGACTGTCAGCCTCCAGACCTGGGAGAAACTAAGTTCCTGTTGTTTAAACCATCCAGTCTGTGGTATATTGTTAGGCAGCCCAAGCAGGTGACAACAGAGGGCTTTGTAGAATTGTCACCAAGGAAATACTAGAAGCCAAAGCTTGGAGGGATGAAACAACATTGACTAGGCAGAGGATAAAAAACCAGGCAAGAAATGAACAAGAAGGATGGGGTGTGGGCCGCCTTCTCCAGGAACTTCCATGCTGTGCATAGGAGCTTCCGTTTCTCATACACAGACGTTTAAGCCATTGAAGATTGATTTCTAGGTTTGGAGTTTTTTATTTTATCTTTAATTGCCTATTGTTTTCATTACAATAACTAAGCTCATTTTCAAGAAATTTGACAAAGTACCATGCATAAATATAAGATAAATACTGATAACTCACTAGCTAGAAGACTCCGGTGGCTCACGCCTCTAATCCTAGCTATTTGGAGGTAGAGATCAGAAGGATTGCTGTTCAACAAGTGGTAGAGTGCCTGACAAGCAAGCATGAGGCCCTGAGTTCAAACCTCAGTACCACCAAAATCAAAAAATCAAAAGTAAACAAAAAAGCCAGTCACTGGTGGCTCAGACCTATAATCCTAGCTACTCAGGAGGCAGAGAGCAGAAGAATTGAGGTTTAAAGCCAGCCTGGACAAATAGTTTGCAAGACCTTATCTTGAAAAAACCCATCACAAAAAAGGGGCTGGTGGAGTGGCTCAAGGTGTAGGCCCTGAGTTTAAACCCCATTGCTGAAAAAAAAAAAAAAAAAAAAAGAACCTCACCAGCTACAAGGAACCATTTTGTTGAGTCTATTCTAAGGGAAAAAAAAAAAAAATCAACGAGTCAGGCATCAGTGACTCACACCTCTAATCCTAGCTACTTGAAAGGCTGAGATAGGAAGATTGAGTTTTGAGGCCAACCTTGGCAAATAGATCACGACACTTCATCTCAATAATGATCAAAGCAAAATGGGCTGGAAATATGGCTCAAGCATACAGCACCAGCTTTGCAAGCTCGAAGCCTTGAGTTCAAACCCCAGTCCCACCAAAAAAAAAAGAAAAATCGAATTTCAACAGAGAAGCAATAAATTCAAATTTACATATTATATCAAACAATATTGTGTGACTATGGGTATAATTGTACAGGAAGCAGGGGAGAGGAAAAGCTTTGAAAAGGGTCAGCTTGGAAGTCAGAATTTTTGAAAACCTGAAAAAGGCATTTCTAACAATAAAGAGGAGACAGAGGACAGAGATTAAAGAAAGTTTAGCTATGCGATCTGGCCACAGTGTCTCAGGCATGTGTGGGAAACACCTAGGTGGAAACAGTGAGTGGATTGTGATATGATCGAAATGGAAACCAGGAATGCAGGAAGGGAAGCCAACAGGAGACAATACAGGATAATTCCTTCTAGCAGAAGAATTGCTTTGAGAGGCAAATGTTCATGTTGGGGGAAAAATCACTTTGAAAAGTAAAACTAATGAAATTTGATGGAGGAAACTAAGAGTTGTACAGAACTCTTATTACAAAATGTTCTCTATTCCTTAAGAAAATCTAACTCTATCTTGCAACATAACTAAGTATAAACAGAGAGGAAGATAATATTCAGTGGTAAAATGTAAAAGAATTTCATTACATTTTTCAACTTCTGAACTTGACTAGAAGTAAGTCTGGCAAAATCAAACTATGCAGACAAATCAAAGTTATTTTCTCTCTACCCATCATGTATTTATTAACTGGAAGATGGACATGATTAGGAATATTCAGCAAATTCTTTGAGGTAATTAGTGATTCAAAGACTTGCTATCTAGAAATTTCTCTAGCCCGAGAAATAACTGCGGTTGTAAAGTAGCTGACAAGCCATTTATTAAAACAGCAGCCGGGTAATGCATCCCCTTGTTTCAAGGTTGCAGTATAAATCAACTTACCAGGGCAAAAACCTTGTAGGAGACCTGTAGGAGGATGAGCAGACAATTTAAACGATAAAAAAAGTCCTAAAGTGCATACTTACTTACAGAAAGAATGAGATTTAAAAGGATGATAATTAACAGAAATTAACACAGCTGGCATCCAGCAGGTTTCAATTGCAAAGCTCATATAAATTGATTTATAGTGTTCCCATGTGACTAATGAAAGTAGATTGGTGACCATATTGTTCTTAATGATTGCATTAGAGAGTATTATTACTTTCAAGAAGCTCACGTTAATAATAAAATCATTATCACCAAAGAATAAACAAAATAATAATTTTCAGGATCAACAAAACACTCATTTTATTATTAAATGTCTTTTAGGATGATAAAAATGAAACTAAAAAATACTAGATTTGCTTTTTGTTTTATTATTCCCTTGAAAGAAAGAGGGGACTCAAAACCTTCCTGATGTTAGCACTTAGAAAGGTTAATTATTTAGACAGAACAATGAAAAGGAAGCACTGGGTGTAATTGGACACATGCTTCTCACATTTAAATATAGGGTAGTTGATAATGATGTCCCTTTTGTGTCCTTCCAAAAGAAATATGGGGAACTGATAATGTCTCACCTCTGTCTTAAAGGAAGGCAATGTGGAGCATGAACTTTTGCAAATCACTCATTAACAAACAAGTTCAGAAATGTGGTCTCAATAAAACATGCTCTTTGTACAGGAATGGTGATGGCAACATTTTTCTCAAAGTGAATAAACTATACCATATATTGCATGGGGAGAAAGAAACTGTAGCTTTTTGTTTACCTCTGTATTTCCAATGCCTGTTGTAATGTTTAGTACATAGTACATGAGAATTAACTACGTGTCAGAAAAGTCAATTCTAAGATGTGTAAATAAGAAGTAACAAAAGTAATAATTCTTTGTTTTTTTTGGAGGTGAGGTCTTGAGAACTATTTGCTGGCCTTTAACGGCAATCTTCCCAATTTCAACCTCCCAAGTAGCTAGGATTACAAGAGCCAACAGTGCCCTGCAGATATTAAAAGAAGATAAGAACCCATTCATTCATCAAATCTTTTCATGCAAATTCTTTATTGAAGTATTAGATACAGAAAAACACATAAATCATAAATGTACTTGCATCTCCCAAATCTTTCTCAAGACTTCACCCACGCTTCTCTAAAGGGTAACAATTTTTACTGTTGATGGCATCTGGAAAGTTTCTAGACTTGGACTATGATGAGTACTACCATAACGAGTGTGCTAGTTATGTCTTCTAAAGGACAAATGTGCCCATAACTACAAGTACTCATTATTTGGATATGAATATGACCAGCTTCTATTTTTTTGTTTTTTCAGTACTGGCATTTGAATTCAGAGTCTACACCTTGAGCCACTCCACCAGACTTTTTTTGTAATGGGTTTTTTCAAGATAGGGTCTTGCAAACTCTTCGCCTAGGCTGGCTTCAAACCTCAATCCTCCTGATCTCTGCCTCCTGAGTAGCTAGGATTACAGGCATGAACCACCTGCGGTGCCTGGCTTATGATCAACTTTAAAGGACATTTTCAAATAAGTTTTTCAAAGTGAAGGAGAAAAATTCTTCTAGCAAATGTTCTTAAGTGATGGGTGGGAGTTCTTTATCAAATTGTGCATGTGTATTTATAGCAAATAAATACACATAGACAATAAATTAGTATCTTCTACTTAGTGGCTTTGATTATCACTCTATCAAAAGTAGCTACAGAAGTTGTTAATGCCCTTCAATGATTGTTCATCAAATTTTGTAGAGTATTTAACAGGTAGTAGAAATTGTGTTGGATACTGTGAATAAGTATATAGTGTTTTAGGAGATAAAAAATAAAGTCAACATACACAGATTGATATACAAATTTGTAGTCAAAATTATACAATACACAGAATTATGAAAGGAAAAATTTTTTAAATTTTTTTTCTTGCTGTGCTGGGTCGGGGTACATTCTGGCACTTACAAATGTTCTTATAATGTATCAAAGATATCATATTTGAATTCACCCCCTCCACCACTATCCTTTATCTCCCTCCCCACTCCATTCCTGAATGGGGGAATGGTTTCAACAGGTATCATTTTTGCATTTGCATGTATGTGTACACATTTTTTGTACCATATTCACCCTCCTACCTGCTTTCCCTACCAACTCCCCCCTCATCCTGCAGGACCTGTTTCATCCTCCTGTTCTCTGATTTTGTACTGAAAGGAAAATTTTAAAATGAAAGTAATGATTGTGAATTCTGTCAGCATGAAGAACAAGTTTAATTCTTTCTTACAGCACTTTTAAAACTAAATATGTCCAAAATATAAACGCTTAATTCTTTTTTTATTTGTTTATTTGGTGGAATGGGGTTTGAACTGAGAGCTTTGTGCTTGCAAAGCAGGTGCTGCACTGCTTAAGCCACACCTCCAGTCCATTTTGCTCTGGTTATTTTGGGGATGAGGTCTGGAGAACTATTTGTCCTATTTGCTGGGCTGGTCTCAAACCTCAATCCTAATCTCAGCCTCCTAAATAGCTAGTATAATAGGTATGAGCCACCGGTGCCCAGAAAAACTTTTTATCCTCAAGCCTACCTCCTGCCCAAGTGTTCCTTCTTTCAATAAATAACACCAGTTACTCAGGTCAAAACCTTTGAAGGCAATGTTAACTCCTTCTTTTTCCTTCATATTCATTCACATTTAATCTATCTTTGGAAAACCAGACTTTGATCTCCTTTCACCATGTCTGTTACCATCATGCTAATCCAAGATACCGTCCTTAAATAAAATAATTAATTGTTTTTCCTGTTTCCACTCTGGTCTCTCATAGTCTCTTCCTTATAGATTAGTTCGAGTGTTTAACAAGATACAAGTTATGTCTCTCCTTGGCTGTATACTTTCTTTGGGTATCTCCACCCACTGGAAGTACAATCCAAGGTTCTTTGCATGGGAATCCAGGTTCTTTATGACTTGGTGATGGTCTGATGTTACAACATTCTCATTGGTCACCCTCTTCCTTACTCTCCTGCTACAACCAACTGACCATCTTGCAACTACCATCCTCTCTCCTGCAGTGCTCTTCCCTCAGGTCCCTGCGTTACTCACCACTTCTTCACTTCATTCCATTCCCTGCTCACTTGTTACCTCCTCATTTACCTTTTTCTTAGTCACGGTATCAAAAGTTGCAATCTCACCTAAATCATCATTCTTTTCTCTTTCCTGCTCACCCTGATATTACATACCTATTTGTGTCATTATTTATTGATTGTCTTTTACTGGAATGTTATCTATAAAAAGGCATAATTTTTTCCTGTTTCCTTTTTTTACAATATCCACATTACTAAAAATAGTGCTTAGCAAAGAGTAGCTCTCAATATAGACTGTCGAATGAATCAGACAGAATAAATTGCTCATTAATCACAAGGGATTATGAGCCAATTAATACATATTCATAAAAGGTGAGAGCAAGAGAAAGCTCAGCTACTATGGGTTTTTGTTGTTGCTGTCCTTGATTAATGGCAATTTAAAAGTTTTGTTAAGAAAACACAAAATTTTAACTTCTATATCAATTGAAATGGCCATTAGTTAGCAAATAGAGTAAGGATTTTCTTTAAGCCATTTTCTCACATTATGTACAACTTTGTTGTTACTTTCACAGTATGATAACTAGCCTAACATTTCAAGAATATTGCCTAATAGGTTGTCTTAAATCCTTTCAAAAGAAACAAGGATTTTTAAAACTTCTAGAATGGTCTCGGTAGTACTGATACTTTTCATAAATTAATCAAAAATGTTTCTTACAGTTATTTTATCCTTTAATCTCTGAAAGTTATATTTCTTCCTCATCTTTGAAAAAAATTTGTTCACTTGACTTTTAGAATGAAACACAAGAAGGGGGGACGGGGAAGTCTCTCCTCCATAGAAGTCAATCCTTCAGCTTCTTTGCTTGCTTCCCTGCTCCAGGACTCAGTATTTGGACATTCTCTCCTTGGTCTACTCTCATTCCTCTGTTGATCTCATCCACTTTCATGCCTTTAAATCCCTTTTGGGTATGATGATACAATTCCTCATTTTAAAATTGTCTACTCATCATTCCTAGTTAAATGTCTTATATGCTTCTCAAACTCTACATGTCCCTATTTTCCTACCTCAAATCTCTTTCCACAATCTTTTTAGTTTTCATTTCTCTTCCACTCTTACACTTGTCTTTGTCCACACCATCCTCCTTATTCCACACTGGATATGCAGGGATGCTCCCAACTCAGGGCCTTTGCACTCACTGCCCCTATTGTATCTGCCTGGAAGACTCAGACATTCACCCAACTGACTACCTCACTCCTAGCCTTCATCAAGTCTTTGCTCAGCCTCATGATTTCCAGGCAGGCGCTTTACTACTCGAACCGCTCTGCCAGCCCAATAAGGTTGTACCTGATAGGTGTTTCAATTAGACTCCAACTGCCTTCCTCTACCATCACTCTGTATCCCTCTTTATGCTTAATTTTTTTAACAAAGGTATCATAATCATCTAACATGCAATATTTTACTTAATAATTTGGCTTCTTATCTGTTTTCTCTGGAATGTGAGTCTTATGAGAAGTTCCACAGAGTGAAATTTTGCTTTAGTTTTGTACACTTCATGAGTTCAGTCCTTATTTTTGTCATTATTGTATTCCAAGCACCAAAGAGAGACCCTGGCACACAGTAGACACACAATAAGTATATGTAATGAATAAGTGAACTTCCTGAAATCCTATCTGCCAGTCTGTTAATGAACAGCCTAAAGTTGGACATAATTCAAATAGTCTTACAAGTAGCCCATGGAAAAAATTATAGTTGACTATTTAATGTAATGCCTTCCCCATAAATGCAGAAAATAGATTAGAACACTCATTTCATCAGTAGACTTTTATGATCTTTTGGGTTTTTAAAAGATTACAACCTTTCTCAATATGTTCGAGTCAAAACAGACACTAAAAATCTGTACCCACTATGTAGAGATCAAACCAAAATTCATCCCATATTTTACCCTCTCTCTATATTTCAGTAATCTCTAGTTAGTACAAGATATAGAGGCATTTTCCTTGTCCTAAGAATTTAAAAAATCTAAATGGAAAAATAGAGGAATGTTTTACTCATTGCGAAAAAATACAACACAGTCAACAAATAAACAAAAGCACAGACGGAATGGTATCTATGTGAGTAAGGAGTATCAAAACTATTGTGTTAGTCAGCTTTCCATACTCTAACAAAAGGCTTAAATAGCAAGGGGAAATGTTCGGCTCAACTTTGGAGGTTTCAGTCCATTGTCAGTTGGTCTTATTTCTTTTGGGGCTGTCATGAGGCAAATTATCATGGTGGAGAGTGCATAGTATAACAAGATACTTACCTTGTGGCTCCTCAAAGCAAAAAGAGAGAAAGAAGAGACTGGTATCCTAACATTCCCTTAAAAGCATCCCCCAAATAACTGGAAGACCTACAATTAAACCCCATTTCTTAAAAGTTCTGCCACTTCCCAATAGTGCCATAAGCTGGGGACCAGACCTTTATCGTGGCTTTTGAGGGACACTTATCCAAACCATAGCAACTTTCAATAAAGTCTAACACTTGCTTACTTAATTCTTATATACAGGAAAAGAGTTACCTTCTTTGAAAACTAAAGAAAAGAAAAAAATACAAAGATTTAATGAGGTGTTATCAACAAAATTGAATATGTGACACTTGTTTGGGCTTAGACTGAAATAACTCCAAAAAGATATTTCTGAGATTATCAGAGAAATGTGAACACTAACTAGCTCTTAGATAACATAAAGAAATTATTAATTGTTCAAGGTACACAAATGGTGTTACAGTTATAATGTCTTAAAAGTCTTTATCTCTTAATTATACATATCAATGTGTTTTTCATATTTTTTTTTGGGTGGGACTGGGATTTGAACTCAGGGCTTCACATTTGCAAAGCAGGTACTCTACTGCTTGAACCACACCTTCAGTCCATTTTGCTCTATTATTTTGAAGAAGGGGTCTCAAACTACTTATCCATGCTGCCTCAAACCTTGATCCTCCTGATCTCAGCCCCTGAATAAACTAGGATTATAAACTAGCCACTAATGCCCAGCTCATACCATGTTTTTTATAGATAGAATTATGATGTCTGGAAGTTCCAGCGGGTAGCTGGCTAAAGGTGGGGTAGAAAGTGGAGATGAAACTTGACTAGTTATATGTTGACAGTTGTTACTGCTGGGTGATAAAGATGCAAAGAATGCTGTATTACTTTTTCTACTATTATGTATGCTTCAACTTTTTCATAATAAAAAGGGACTAACACAGGAAAACAGAGACTGGGAGTGCCCAAGTGGTAGATTGTTTGCCTAGGAAACACAAGGCCCTGAGTTCAGACCCCAGTACAAAAAAAAAAAAAAAAAAAAGATAAGAAGATAAAACCTTGGGACTCCAGGGTGAAAAAAGAAATCCATTCACATCCTTGTTGATTCTGTAATATTCATGTTTGATAGGAAAGTTAAATAACATAAAATTGCAATACTGTCATTGCATGGAACTCAAAGATCTCTGAAACTTGCTCTTGGTCATACACAATGCTTCTGAGTTGAGAAGGCAGAACGTTATTTTTAAAAATTACAGGTTTCAACAGATCGTAAGACAGGATGATTAAGATATAACAGGGCGTTGTCTATCAATTGTGGCAGTGATTAGGATGTGTGCAATGACAGGCACACATTATATGGACATTTTTAAGTGCTTGATTCAGAGGGAAAATATAATGAATTCTTTGAAATAAGTGCATGGGGCAGGTAATGGAAGAACATCTGAGGTACAGACCACACGATCCATGCCATCCTCCTTTCCCCCACAAGCCTGCGCTAATGCTCCTTTTTATCCTCAATTTAAAGTCTTATACAAATGACCTCCCAGTAGCTGACAAGAACCAAACAAGTTTAAATCCTAACAAATGTCCCAAGCTAGAGCACCCTGACACTTTTACAATGAAAAATAACTTGCAATAAATTGCCTTTAATCTGGAATTACAAATGATCATTCTGAATTCATATACACAACAAATTATGCTCCCTTCTATTCAGATTGAATAGACATTTGAATTTGACATTTATTTCTTATGCTAATGTTCTTAAATTATACTCATAAAGAAGCATGTTAAAAACTAAGTTCTTTGATTTTGGCTCTGTCTGTGGCATAGCCTTAAAATATATCTTCCAACAATTCTTCCCATGCCTTAAATCAAGAGGAGGATCTGGACAGGACTGTGGCTTGTCTTGTATAAGAGAATGCCATGGAAGAGGCATTCCAGGACTTCTGGGTCCTGGCTTTAAACGAACGGGCAGGACTTTCCCCCTGGAGCCAGGGTCTACCTCTAAGGAAACTCAGGCTATTCTACTGAGGAGAAACCCTGGGAATGAGTACCCATCAAGGGTGCTGCAGACATAGTTGAGTTTCCAAGATGAATGCACAGGATGAAGACCCTCAGCTTAAGCACTGTGGAGCAGAAGACTAGTACAGATGACCTTGATCTACCAAAAATAGTATAATGATTTTTATTGTTTTAGATCACTAAGTTGGAATTTATTACTCAGCAACTAATCGAGGCTATTCTACCTTTTTCAAGGAACTAATGAATAATTGATCATTAAATATTATGTTTGAGTGTTTAACATTTAACTGCATAATAATGTTTATTTTAGGAGAGGGCATTTTTGGTAATATTTCATTGTAAAATGTTCACTTCTGAGAAAATTTGCAAGAACAGAATCAAGAATGCTCATATACCATTTACATTTTATACCTGTGCACTTCTCTCTCTTTCTCTCTCTTACTTCATCTCTCTCTCTCTCTCTCTCACCTCTCACTCTCTCCTTCCCTGTCATTTTTTTCCCTTCATTATTGTTAGAAAAGTCATATCTTTTACCCCTGAATATTTCAGTGACTATTTCCTAATAAAAATAAGAATACTGCACTGGCAGAATGACTCAAGTGGGAGAGCATCCTGCATAGCAAACGTGAAGCCACTGTACAGCTGAAAACAAAAATTAAAAAGAATATTTACTGACATGCATACAGCATAGTACTAAATTTAATTTTGACTTTAAAACACTTTTTTTTTAGCAGTACTAGGGTTTAAACTAAAGGCCTCACACTTGCTAGGCGGGCTCTCTACCACCTGAGCCACTTCACCAGTCCCTGACTTAAAAACTATCTGATGCATAATCTACATTTCAAATGCTTTCCATTTTTGTAAGTAATGTCTTTATAGCTACCACCTCTCCTTGCCTTTGGGTTGAGATAAAATCAAGGATCATGCATTATGTTACACAACAATTGTCATGTCTTTTTTGGGGGGGAGGATGATTTACTGAGCATAAAAACCCTGGCCTCATTCTTTTGTCATGCCTTTTTTTATTATTCTCTTTTAATGCCGGAAAGTTTCTTAGTCTTTCTTTGTGTTTCTTGGCCTTGACATTCTTGAAGGACACAGGCCAGTAATTTTGCAGAATGTCTCTGAATTTGAGTTTATTTGATGTTTCCTTTTGATTAGATCAGGTTGTGTATTTTTGGCAGAAATATAGCTACAATGATGTTGTGACCTCCACTATGTACAAAGGCACATGAAGTTGACTTATTCCAAGGTGATCTTATCTTTGAGCACATGGTTGTGGTTGTGTCTGCTACACTTCTCAACTGGCAAATTATGTTTTTCCTTTGTCATTGATAAATAATTTGTGGGGAAATACTTCAATAGTATCTATATATTCTTTTCCTCATCAAATTTTTACCCAGGAATGTGCTGAGCATACATATAATAATCATTACCTATTAAGACTCTTGGTGAAGCAGAATGGCAATTGATCCCAAGCATAAAAAATAAGAAAAGTGTTTCTTCAATTCTCTGTAAAATATGTTTATTTGGAAAATATTCACAGAAATGAGTTTTGGATTATTGAACAAATTATGTCAGCAAAACACCAGTTTGAAAATTTCAAAACTTAAAAGAACAGTCACCCAGCCCTACTAAAAAGGGCATTTGACTTTTCAGCATATTTTTCAATCCATTTGACCACCAAAAGAAAAAAAAGAAGTAAAAGAAAAACTGATTAACTATGGAAAGAGTGAAAGGAATGTTAGTGTATGATATATGTGGACAGAAAGTTGTATTTTGAGCTGAATCTAGAGCACCATATTTTATTATCACAGGTATGTAAGGCAATTGTTATCTCATATTTGCCACATAAAAGAACTTTTGAGAGGTTTGTCTACTTATTATGTCATTAATTCTATGTACCTGGTACTGGGAATACAATTTGGAGCATAAATATGGCTCCTCTTACAATTTAGGCAAGACAAAAATGCACAGAGCCAATTATAAATAACACAGTGTTTAACAGAGGTAGGAATGTGATCTGTGCAGGATGCGAAGAAACTCAGATTTTGAGCAGCACTTTGCTGATAGAACTTCTGATCAGGATGAGAAAGGAACTAAGTAGATGGTATCCACAGAGGAAGAAATCAATATTCCTGGAGGAGGGACACTTTGAAAGGTCCTGAGGCTATCCAGGCAATTTTTTTCAAAACAGAATATTGTAGGGTGCCATGTTTGTAATCCTAGCTACTCAGAAGGCAGAGATTAAGAGGATCATGGTTCGAAGCCAGCCCTGGCAAATGGTTCACAAGACCTTACCTCAGAAATACCCAACAAAAAAAAGGACTGGTGGACTAGTTCAAGTAGTAGAGTACCTGCCAGCAAGCATGAGGCCCTGAGTTCAAGCCCAAATACTGCAAAACAAACAAACAGAAAAAGCATTGAGAGCCAGACAAGGTGGTTAACAGTGGGGCTAGTGTAGGTAAACAGGGTAAGGGAAGTAGGAGTGCAGGGAGGGTAGCACACTTTCCTCCTGCAGCTTGATTAATGTTGCTCAGGATTGCTCTCCTGACCCTTCTGACATGCAGAGTTTACACTGGTTTCATTTTGTTTATTTTGGGGTCAAATGATGGCAACCCCAGCAGCATCCAGTATGGTAGGAATCCTTAAAATGCTAAAGCCACTCATACCAGTTTATTCTGGTCCAGACCAAAAGTCACTAACCTAGCCAAAACCTCAGAGACATGATAATTTGGTCTGAGAATAAATAACAGGTTATGTTTATACAGGCAGGGATTAGATAATGAGAAACAGACTTCTTAATCCAGCCGTATACTGAGTGAATCAAAGTGAAGAAAAAACATTGCTTTAAAAAGGACACCGATCCTCAAATTGCTCTGTTAGGTATTCTTAAGATACCATAAATTATAAATTAAGGTAAGCAAGACAAAAGGATTCCAAAGAGTTAAATTATTTTCTAACTCTGACAGAGACCTGAGTACTGTAACTTTTCAGTAAGGAGTTGATTGCGCTGGTTTCCTGCCACAGAACACATATATGATTAGCCAACACTTAAAGAGCACTAGCTATGTGCAACTTCTAAATTTTTTATTCCATATGTATTAAACATTTGCGGCATGCTAACACGTAAGCATCACTTGTACAGATAGGGAAATGAGGCTCAGGAAGGTTTCAGATTTTAACTGAGCAAACATAGCCAGCAGGCTTGAGGAGCTGAGAAAAGAACTTCTCTGACCTCATTTGGTGGCAAAACAAATGTGAAGGTTTTTACAGTTTTTATTTATCCCATTAGGTTTGGATATTTATACTTTCTCGTGCAGCGATGCTTACAATTATAAAAATACTGACCGAACACCCCCACCCTCAACCCATAGGAGAGCTGATAGGTGATATAAATATTTGTCTTCTGTTCATAAAAACTACCCTGCATTCTGAACCATACCTGTCCTAAAGGGATTTTGAAATTGTACCATTCATGTGCCAATTAATAATTAATTAATATAATGACATTAATAATTAATTTAAGATACCCATTAAAATTAAATTTGCATTTTCTAGGCAACAATATAAAAAAACTGGAGAATCTGAAATATGCCTCAAATGGCACCTCAAATCCAGGTTGCTGCCCTCTGGTATCCACAGTGTCTATGGCTTAGAGTCAAGAGTTTAGTACTTCTGGAATGTGAAACACCAAACTAAGCAAGAGCCTAACAAGGGATCAAATTTGAATCTTTTGCCTGAAATTCAATAAATTGTGTGACCCTGAGCAAATTACCAAGCAAGTTTGTGAATTTTGATAACAGTTTCTGCCTGTAGGTTATAGTGAGGATAGAACGGGTCTTTACACATAGCCCCTTCATAGGTGTGTAGTAAATGGTGGCTATTATTAAGCCAAACACTTATATATAAGAATAATACTTTCCTATCAAAACAAATAATACAGACTAGGTAAATGCTTCCATAAAAGCCAACTATGCTAAAATATATATAAGAAGTATACAAGGCATGAAAGGTAACCCTAGTGCTTTATGAGATAACAATCGCTGCAGTGGAGGAGCTTACCTTCTGGAAGGGTGGGAGCTGGAGAGTAACTTTTTGTTATGTAGCTTTGAAATGATTCCAAACCCTTACATAATTTGCTGTGTGAGTGACAGGTGTTTTGCTGTGATAAGGACATGGAGTATAATCCTCTCTTCTCAAGAATGTTAAAGTACACCTTATCAGACCCACTATGTGAGTTATTGGTCTCAACTACTAGTCTCCAAAACATGATTTTGATAGACACTGAGAGCTCGGGCAGTGGTAAGTCCACTCTCCTAAGTTGCCAGCAATTTTCCAAAGCCTTGCCATAAACACTGGGACTACTCACTAGCTTCCAGGGACCTTGTGAGTTGTCACAGTTGTATGTTGTATTGATCAAACCATCTTTTCAGAGAACTTCTCACAGAAAGGTATACCTCACCCTTTAATTAGACTTTACCTCCACTAAGGCCTGTTTCCATGCTAATTGAAAAGCTAGACTTTAATCATTGCATTCTATGTGAAGTCAGAACTCACTATGTGGTTAATGCACCTCTGCTGTGATGTATATTCCCTGTGAGTTTTGTTCTCGTTATTGTCCACCTGTTTTAAGCATTGAATTGAAAAGAAGACTATCTCTTTGACAGTAAATTGTATGGTTCATGAACTTAAACTTTGATCATCTTGTTTTTTACCATGCTTTTTAAAAATACTTTTTTAAAAATATAAGCCTGGGTGTGGTGGCTCACACCTGTTATCCCAGCTAATTGGGAGGTGGAGACTGGAAGGACTTCAGTTCCAGTATACACCAGGCAAAAAGTTACCAAGACCCCATCTCAATCAGTAATGTGATGGTGTTGGCCTATAGTCCCGTCTACATGGGAGGCTTTAGGTAGGAGGATCATAGTCTGAGGCTGACCTCATACAAAAACTCAAGACTCTACTTGAAAAATAATTAAAGCAAAAAAATATCTGAGGCATGCATGGCTCAAGTGCTAGAGCACCTGCCTGGCAAGCACAAGACCTTAAGTTTAAACCCCCGTATCACCAAAAAATAATAATGATAGGTCTTTTTTGGTGGCACTGGGGCTTATACTCAGGGCCTTCATCTTGAGCCACTCCACCACCCTTATTTTTGTAAAAGGTTTTTCGAGATAAGGTCTCATGGAACTATTTGCCAGGACTGGCTTCAAATCACGATCCTCCTGGTCTCTGCATCCTGAGTAGCTAGGATTACAGGCGGGTGTGAGCCACCGGTGCTCGGCACTGTATTACGCTTGAGCCAGATCCAGCCCACCTTCCACAATTGCCCAGCCTGGCTGACTGGCCTGGCCACTGCACAGACTGGTACCCAAAAAAACCTTATTTTTTTCTCTATCATTATCTATAATTGACCATAATTACCATAAGCAGACCAGGATATTTAAAAAGTAAACTATTTTTAGAATAGTTTTAATTTATAGAAAAATTAAATAGTATAGAGTTCTCCTATCTCACACCCAATTTCAGTTACCATAAGCATCTTACATTCGTATAGAATATTTGTTGAAATTAATGAAACAATATTATTCAGATTTTCTTAGTTTTGAGTTCAAACCTCGGTAAGAAAAGAAAAAAAAGAAAAGAAAAAGAAAAAAAAAAGATTTTCTTATTTTTTACCTCATGTCTGTTTTTTCTGTTCTAGGGGTACATCCAGGGTAGTGCATTGCATGTGGTCTTCATGTCTCCCAAGGTTTCACTGGTTATGAGAAGTCAACTCCTCAGGCTTGCTTTATTTTGATGGCTTTAGTTTCTAGAACACTAGTCATATATTTTACAGAATCCCCACCTACTGGAATTTCTTGCTAGTTTTTCATGATTGGAATAGGGTAAAGTGCTTTAGGGGTGAAGATCACTGAGGCAAAAGTACCATTCTCATCACTTCATATCAAGAGCATAGTACAGGGCTGGGGGCATGGCTCAAGTGCTAGAGCACTTACCTTGTATGTATAAGGTTCAGAATTCAATCCCCAGTATGGAGAAAAACAGAAAAGTACACACTCTGACTAACCACACTTGATGTTGGCCTTGATCACAGGAGGAGATGGTATTGCTAGAGTTTTTTCACTAAAGTTGTCTTCCCCTATGGTAATCTGCACAGCCCATGAAGAAATGGAGAGTTCTGGTCCCTCTCCATCCATGATATTTTAAAAAGTGAACATTTCAGACATTTGAAAACAACTAAGAGCTGTATTTTACCACCAAATTTTTTAAATTGATTCTTCTTGAAGTTAGATATTGTTGTAAATCCATAATTGTAGCCCAACACTTCTGATTCAATAGGTCGGGAGTGGAGCCCAGGACTTGAACAAATGACCCATGTGATTCAGATATAAATAGTCCATCAACTCAATTTAAAAAGCTCTGCTCTAATCACTTACTAAAGGTAATTACTCTGAACTAAGACCTCTTTACTGACTCAGGACTTGTTTTTCTCCTGGTGATAGGTTTTTGTCATTAGTTTCCTTCCAGACACTTCTCTGCCCTTATTGGCCTGCTTAGCATTCAAGCTCATTAAACCAATTTGGCAACCATATAGTTATTATTCATTGCCCATGAGGAAATTCAAATGAACACAGGACTGTGTTCCTTGTTCCACTTCACCAAAGTAAGACTTGAATACATACACGTAACTGTAAAGAACTAAGAATGCCCTGGACTATGAGGCCCACAAAAACATAAACAAAAAGGCAGAGTCAGATGCTCACAGAAGTGGGTTCCTAACTGGCCTTTCCTTGTAACTAGCTGTGTGACCTTAAGTAATACACTTAATTTTTGTGCTTCTCTGTAAAATAGGAATAATGACAATTCTATAGTTTGAATTTAGGTTAAAATAGGACAGTGGGTGAAGATCTAAGAATTCAAGTTGTCAAACAGATATGAATGTTTTTCCTAAATAGATTTAATTTCTTTACAAACATACTTACAGTCAAATAATTTGATCATTTATTTTAAATATTACCATTATTACCGTGTTACCTTATGCCCACATAAGCAAGCAAGGTGAAGAAAAAATTAGCCTGTGATCTCAGTTAGTAGACAATGAAACAGATTAAGATACAACATATACAAAACTATATACGCGAAACCTACAAATTCTAAGAGAATTACTAAATTACACTTAAGTGCCTAAAATAATTACTTTACCATTAAAGAAATCTGTAAACTATATGACATTTCTGAAAATTTAACATTGGCCTTTTCAAAATGGAGACTAATTATCACTTCATTGAAGAAGCTGTAAACCAGTAAAAGCTCTTGTCCCTTTTATTGTTTTTACCTTTATTCACGTGTGCATACATTGTTTGGGTCACTTTCCCCCCCAACCCCAGTCAGAGTCTGTTATAGCCTCTTGTTCTCTGATTTCGTTGAAGAGAAAACATAAGAGATAATAAGAAAGACCTAGTGTTTTTGCTAGTTTGAGATAAAGATAGCTATATGGAGAGATTCCTAGCATTGCTTCCATGTACATGTATATTGCAACCCACAATATACAGAAGAGGTCTCTACCAGACCTCTTTGCTATTTCCTGATCCTCTTCCCATAGTGGCCTCTGCCAGTTTAAGATTATCTACAGTGAGCACATAAACCATGTTCAAATTTTAGGTTTCCTTCTCTTTCTCTATTCCTCCTGTATGCATTTTCCCATTAGCACTGACCAATAATATTACTGCATTTGTTTTAGGTCTATAAGCCGCATATAAGGGAGAACATGTGATATTTGGCCTTCTGAGCCTGGCTAACTTCGCTAAGATGATGTTCTCCATTTCCATCAATTTACTTGCAAATGACAAAATTTTATATTCTTTGTGGCTGAGTAAAATTTATAAATAACACATTTTCTTAATCCATTTGTCAGTAGTAGGGCATCTTGGCTGTTTCCATTCATTGACTATTGTAAACAGTGTTGAAATAAGCAGGATGTGCAGGTGCCTTTGGAATAACCTGAGTCGCATTTCTTTTGGTACATCTCTATGAGTGGGATTGGTGGATCACATGGCTGATCTATGTTTAGTTTTTTAAGAAGCTTCCATATTGTTTTCCAAAATGGTTGCACTAGCTTACTATCTTACCTTCCCACCAGCAGTGTACGAGGGTTCCTTTTTCCCCACAGCCTCACTAACATTTGTTGTTGGTGGTGTTCTTGATGATGGCTATTCTAACAGGGGTGAGGTGGAATCTTAGTGTGGTTTTGATTTGCATTTCCTTTATGGGCAGGGATGGTGAGCACTTTTTCATGTGATTTTTGGCCATTTGGATTTCTTCTTTTGAAAAAGTTCTGTAAAGTTCAGTTGCACATTTCTATACTGGTTCATTAATTTTGGTGGAGTTTAGTTTTTTTGAGCTCTCTGTATATTCTGCTTATAAGTCCTTTGTCTGATGTATAGCTAGCAAATATTTTCTCCTACTCTGTGCGTGGTGTCTTCCATTTAGAGACCATTTCTTTTGTTGTGCAGAAGCTTTTTAATTTCATGTAGTACCATTTGTCCATCCTTTCTTTTAGTTGCTGGGCTGCTGGAGTTCTACTGAGGAAGTTCTTGCCTATACCTATTGTTTCCAGAGTATTCCCTGCTCTTTCATGTATTAACTGCAAGGTTTTGGGTCTGATATTAAGGTCCTGGATCCACTTTGAGTGGATACTAGTACAGGGTGACAGGCATGGATCTAGTTTCAGTTTTCTGCAGGCAGATAACCACTTTTCCCAGCACCATTTGTTGAAGAGGCTGTCTATTCTCCATCATATGTTTTTGGAGTCTTCGTTAAAAATCTGTATAGATTCATATCCTGGTCCTCTATTCTGTTCCACTGGTCTTCATATCTATTTTTGTGCCAGTACCATGCTGTTTTTATTGCTTTGGGTCTGTAGTATAGTTTGAAGTCGAATATTGTGATACCACCAGCATTGCTCTTTTTGCTCAGTATTGCCATGGCTATTTTCAGTCTTTTGTATTTCCGAATGAACTTTAGGATAGATTTTTCAATTTCTGTGATGAATGTCATTGGGATTTTGATGGTAATTGTGTTGAACATGTAGATTGCTTTTGGTAGTATAGCCATTTTTACTATGTTGATTCTGCCAATCCATTAGCGTGGAAAATCTTTCCACCTTCTGTAGTCTTCCTCGTCTCTTGCTTTAGTGGCTTGTAGTTCTCCTTGTAGAGGTCATTTACAACCTTTGTTAAGTTTATTCCTAGGTATCTGATTTTTTTTGAGGCTATGGTAAATGGAATTGTTTTCATATATTCTTTCTCAAGTTGTTCATTGTTAGTGTGTAGAAAGGCTACTGATTTTTGTAAGTTGATTTTATATCTTGCTACATTGCTGAAGCTGTTTATGGTATCTAGGAGTTTTTGGGTGGAAGTTTTTGGATCTTTGAGGTATAGGATTATGTTGTCTGTAAATAGAGATACTCTGACAGTTTCTTTACCTATTTGTATTCTTTTTATTTCTTTTTCTTGCCTTATTGCTCTGGCTAGGAATTCTAGGACTATGTTGAATAGGAGCGGGGAGAGTGGGCATCCTTGTCTCCTTCCTGACTTTAGGGAAAATAGTTTCAGTTTTTCCCAAGTAAGTATACAGGTTTGTCATATACAGCCTTTTCAAAATGGAGACCAATTATCACTTCACTCGAGAAGCTATGAAGCAGTGAAGGCTCTTGCCCCAGACTCTAGTTTTAAATCAACATCTTGGATTGCTGATTGCATACAAGTTTCTCAACTGCTTAGTTTTGCTGGTAGAGTGGCTCAAGTGGTAGAGTGCCTGCCTAGCAAGCCTAGCAAGCATGAGGCCCTGAATTCAAGCACCAGTACTGCTAAAAAAGAAAAAAAAAAGAAAAGAAAAAGAAAATCAACTACTCAGTTTGTTGGCATTGCATCTTATGGAACTTACAACCAAAGACTTTGTCTTACATATTTTTGTAAATCTTCACCCTACTAAGCACAGAATGATAAAGGGAACTGTCCACAGGCACACAGGTAGACACTTAAAAGATAATCTTAGGCACATCAAAATTTTAAACTTTATTTGAGCAAGCAACTATTCATAAATCACATAAAAATCTATGTCCCAACCTAAGACCCAGTAAAAAATGTGAGTATTTTGTTCTACTCTGGCCAGTGTAACATCTTTTTAGATATGTATATGAGTATCATTTCAGTTTTCTAGAATAGATATGAATGTGCTTCTTCTGAGGTGAGTATATTTTTGAATACAGGGTTTCTACTGATTTTGAAATCCATTAGTGGTAAATTAGAATTTTGGATTTCAAAATATTTTTCCTGTTATCTTTTTATCTCACTTATACACTGAACTATTTATGCTTTAAAGTTCAAATCTAGCTAATATCATGTGCTTACTGCTAATTTCCACAGCTGTTCATTTTGTTTACATATGTATATTAGTATGACTTTTGACATATTTACTTTAAGATTTTTATTATCCCAATGCTTTAATTGTACGTGGCTTGTGATATAAAGAAATGTTTTTGTTAAAGCTTGATAATATGTTTGAAAAGTGAAATAATTTTTTTGTTACAGAAGCGAACTACTCCACCTAATTTTTTGGTTACATATTTGTTTTGTTTTCAATTCAACTTTTAAATATTAGGGAAAATGGGTAGCTCAATTAGATATTCATATTATGCATTTACCTTTTCATACAGTTATTTATGGGGGGATTTTTGTTTGGTGGCACTAAAGTTTGGACTCGGGGCCTCACATTTGCTAGACAGGCGCTCTTATTGCTTGAGCCACTCCACCAGCCCCATGCATTTATATTTTCAAGTTTAATTTGTACTTTAGGTCAAGCTCATTTGTTCATACCAATTTGAATGAAGTGAAAAAAATACTTCTTTTATCATAAAGTGCAAACAAAATGTCATGCACAACATTTCGTATTTACTGTGCAAATTTCAGTGCTCACTGCAAACCTGGATATTACCTAGGTTTCACTTTGTTTAACAAAGCTTTTCTTCAAGGGAAAGCCAAGGGCAAATCCAAGTACATGTCTCATGAGGTAAGGAAAAGAAAGTACATGTTTGTACTATGGGAGTTTTTATTGTTTGGAAAAAGTGCAGTTTTAACAGAAGCACTCAATATGTTAAGAAAACAAAAAATTGTTTGAATCACTTTTATTTACTTCTTAACAAAAATTTAAAAATTCTAAATTAATCTTACTGTATTTATGAAGTATGACCTTCCATTCAGTTTAAAACTCACATGTGCAGAAAAATATACTATCATTTGTTACACATTAATATAAATATATTGATTTTGATTTTGAAGAAGAGCAAATGACGTAAATGTATATTCTTGCCTTAATCTATTCGAAGGAGAAAAAACAGTGTCTCCTCTTCACCCATTGCAAGGTTCATGGCTGACACCCTTATAACAAACAGATTAACAAGAGAAATGCATGACAACTTTGTGTAATGTAAGCTTCACATAACATGAGGGCCTTCTGAAATGAAGACCAAGGGAAAGCTATACTCATGTTGAGTATGATTGAAGGACAGGGATATGATCTACTGATAACAAACTCGGGGGAACTTAGCAAGGCCTGTTTGATAATATTCTTCTTGGCCTCTGGGTGTAGGCCAGGATCTCACTGAAGTGAGGGTCTTATGACCTCCTGTTAGGGGAGGTAGGTCACAGAATTTGCTTATGGCTTATGTTTCCGGGGAAGAAATGTAAGAGGTCAGAGAACAACCTTCCTGCTACTACAGTTTTCTCAAATTCCTTCAGCTTAAAATACTTTGATGACATATGTTGGAGTAATACGTCCTATACTCATCACCTAGCACTTCTTACAATTAAAACTTTACTAATGTTTCAAAATGAGTTTCAGTGTTGTCTTTTTCATGTCAGGAAGCTCCAAGAATGAGCTTTAGCTACATGAAAACCTAAGAAATAGAAAATTGAAAGCTGTAACGCTTTCCAAATCATATTTCAGAGCCAATACTAGATCCAGGCAGGTGCTGTGCTCCACACCATGACTCTGGATCCCATGGAGTATGGTGGGTCTTTGATAGCTTTCCTCTATCAGAATTCTTCCAACTTCTGTCACTCCTGAAGTCCCAAGAATAATCCTGCTGTTCTGATTATTCAATGACATATCTTGCCAAGGCTTATCCTATTTTGCTCTATACTTGGATTTTTGCTTAGCCTATAAACCATTAACCTTCAATTGATCTTGAAGAAATATAGTTCCTACTAGATTTAGTACATTGAAACTTTTAAATCTATCACTTCAAATCCAAGAGAAAAAAAAAATCAAATACATAGGAAATTGTAGAAAGGTAGAGCTGTGTTGAAGGAGTGCGACTAGAGGCCCAAAGGGGATTCCCTACGTCCCAAAAATGAGCTGAAACTTTATTTCCCACTCTAGAAATTCAACAGAATAAGGTACCACAAGGATAACCACTCTAATTTGTACATAGCATGACTTACAATTTAGGCACCTTATTATTGGTAAACAAAAAACAAACATACAACAAAAACAAAAACAAACAAACAGGCAAAACTTATCCCCCAGGGAATCAAGACAAATCCCTGAATTACTTTGAATTTGAGAATTGTTCCTAAACTGGCTTTGCTACCTGTTCCCAAACAGGTAGAATTTTCACCAATCATCACTATCTCAATCCATCTGACAGTTATGTTTTTGGACAGCTGCACTTATCTCTGGTACTGATTTTATGGTAGAAAGTATAGTTATACCTGCCTTCGAGCCTAACAGCCTGGGTAAGATAAAGTGTATAGGAGAAAATAAATATTTTTTTCTTCCCATCTTAAGTTCATGGCTGAGACCCCACCTATACTAAAGACAAGTTAGCAAGAGAAAAACATACAGATTTATTTAATAGACATTTTATGTGATATAGGAGGAGACTTCAGAAATATAGACTCAGCCCAGAGTGGTGATGCACATCTGTAGTCCCAGAACTCAGGAAGTGGAGGCAGGAGATCACAGGTTTTGAGGCCATCTGAGGTTCTACAGTAAGACCTGTCTCAGCAAACAAAGTAAAATAAAAAGAAACCGGAAAACCTGTGTATTTTTTATGTTAAATTTGATGAAGAAGTGGCTAGTTATGGACATGCATAATTGGAAAAAGGGGCCAATTTATGACCTGTTGATAATAAGAGAGGGAACTTAACAAGGCTGCTGGTTTGGATTCTTCTCGTCTCTGTCTTTAGAGATAAGGACATTCCTTCCCTTCAGGTATGCAGAAGGCATCTCTCACATGATGGTCTTATGATCTGCTTCTGGCTAAAAGCGAGAAGCGGGCAAGGGGGTAATGTGAGGGGACCTCTTGTCTCATGTGTGGTCCTTAGCACTTATAGCAATATTTTATCAGCTCATTTTGAGGTCTCCTCAGTCTGTCTGGTGGGACCTCCGTCTGTGTGGGTCCTTCTCTAAGTGTTTGTGAAAGTTCCCAATCACAGAACCAGCTGCTCTAAAATAAAATGCTGACACAATTAAGTAGCAAAATTTGTAGTTATACATTTATTATGATAACATAATGATACATTTATTATGTATTGTATACATAATAAATATGCAATGATACATTTATTATGATAGTTATTGGTA